>NW_005871075.1:9260477-9371852 GCF_000147115.1 Myotis lucifugus | reverse complement strand
TTATGGTCAAAATACGGACTTCCTGGGGTTAAGCCAACTTTTTCCCCTTCCAGCTGAGAAATTTTTGGCAAGTTATTGAACCATCTGTGTCTCTATTTCCTCATCTGTAAAATAGTAATAACATCAATGCTTACCTCACCAGGTGATCTGAATACAAACTGGAATAAAACGTAAAATTTAGCACATAGTAGGTATCAGCAAAGGTACCTACAACTATCCTATTGATAATGATAGTTCAAAATGGTATTTACACAAACCATTAGTTATTAAGGATATTTAATTCCATAGTGATTTTACTATACTTAAAATCAAGAAAAAATAAATATTAATTAGAAAAATATAAGAAATAATGCTAATTGATGTAATAAACCAAAACATGCACAACTGAACACCAACAATCTATTGCCTATCCCCCTTTACAGATATACTAATTCAATTTTGAAAACCTAAAAGTACTATTTATTATTCCAATTATTCCATACTTCCAAAATAAGAAAAACATCTCTTAGTTCTAAGGTTATTAAGTTAAAGGTATAATATATACTAAGAGCAACATTGTTTATATTTTTTAATAATATTTTCCTCAAACCAACCAAAAGAAATATGATATTATTGCTGAAATATTTTTAATATAGAAAAACACACACAAAAAAGAAAATAAACTCCACCTCAAATCCCATTATCCAGAGATTAATATTTTATATTCACTTGCAGTGTTTTTTCCACACACACTATGGTTGATATATTTTCCTTAACAAACTAGACTCATACTATACACATTATTTTGGAAACTATTTTCTCCTAACAATATAGCATGAATCTCTCTCAAGTCATTAAATATTCTTCTACTAGAAGCCCAATGCATGAAATTTAGCAAGGGGCTTTGCCGTTGCAGCCCCAGCTGCCTCAGCCAGCCCTCACAGCCTCTGCCGGCCCTCACAGCCTCGGGCCCTTGCAGCCCCTTGCAGCCTTGGCCAGCCTTCGCAACCCCAGTTTCATCAGGAAGGTAGTCCAGAAGGACTTGGCTGTTCGGTCTAATTAGCATATTAGCTCTTTATTATATAGGATAATATAATCAGTGCATATTTATATACCACAATACACTTAATCTCGCTATGATGTGCACTGACCACCAGGGGGCAGACAGTTGACCAGTTAACCAGTCGCTATGATGTGCACTGACCACCAGGAGGCAGACAGTTGACTAGTCGACCAGTTACTATGATGAGCACTGACCACCAGGGGCCAGACGCTTTGACCAGTAGGTTAGCTTGCTGCCGGGGTCCAGCCGATTGGGACTGAGCCAGAAGGGCCAGACATGCCCTGAGCCCTCCCATGGTCCTTCTCTGGCTGGCCAAACTCCCACATTTCTCCCCACCCCGATCGTGCACCGGTGGGGTCCCTCGGCCTGGCCTGTGCCCTCTCGCAATCCAGGACCCCTTGGGGGATGTCAGAGAGCCAGTTTCGGCCTGATCCCACAGGCCAGGCCGAGGACCTTACTGGTGCACAAATTCGTGCACAGGGCCTCTAGTTCTTCTATAATATTATCAGTGCATATTTATATACCACAATACACTTAATCTATCATAGCTTATTGAACATTTAAGTTTTATCTGATTTATAGCCTTAAAAATAAAGCTACAACATCTATTCAATAACCTCAAAGAATAATTCAAAATTTTTTTTTATTTAAAATGAAATATTTTAATTAATGAAATTGATAGTGAGATAAGAGAGCATTGATTGGCTGCCTCCTGCAAGCCCCACAATGCAACCCGGGCATGTGCATCCCCCAAGGGGTCCTGAATCTAGAACTCTCTGAAATTCTTAACACAATAAACTAAAACATGTGTTTTAAGTTCTCTACTAAGCTGGATTTAAGATGCTTGGACGGACCATGGGAGGGCTCAGGGCATGTCTGGCCCTTCTGGCTCAGTCCCAATATAAAAATATATATTTTTTATTGATTTCAAAGAAGGGAGAGGGAAAGAGAGATAGAAACATCAATGATAAGAGAGCATTGATTGGCTGCCTCCTGCAAGCCCCACAATGCAACCCGGGCATGTGCCCTGACCAGGAATTGAACCTGTGACCTCTGGGTTCATATATCTACAGTCAACCACTGAGCCACGCCAGCTGGGCTGGATGTGCCTTAACATTACTACTTGACTGGACACTGCAGAACTCTGGGGATCATGTTGTCGAGCTGTCTTTCCCCAGTGGTACCACCTGGCCCAGAGGGACAGGCACTAGTGCCTGAGAACTAAATGGTAGTCAACCTGTAATAATTTAAATCACTGTGAATGTTTGCAATGTTTCCTTCCTTCAAAATGGAGGTGAAGGTGGAGGATATACTATAAAGAAAATGATTTAAAACCTTTCCAGAAAAATTCTCTAAATGATGACGACTGAAATGAATCAAAGTTGAAACATCAATGAGGGAAAAGAAGTTCCTATGGAAAAGTGCTCTAAGATTTTACATTAAAAGCTGTCTAGCCAGGCTGGTGTGGTTCAGTGGTTGAGTGTCAACCCATGAACCAAGAGGTTACCTGTTCAATTCCTGGTCAGGGCACATGCCTGGGTTGCGGGCTCGATTCCCAGTAAGGGGCATGCAGGAGGCAGCTTATCAATGTTTCTCTCATCGATGTTTCTATATTTCTATCCCTCTTCCTTCCCCCTCTCTAAAATCAGTAACAACACATTTTTATTAAAAAAAGTTGTCTAAATGAGACTAAGAGGCATAAATAATGCAATGTGGGATTCTGGATTGGATCCAGGAACAGAAAAAGAATATTATTGAAAATCCAGTGAAATCTGAATAAAGTCCGTAGGTTAGTTAGTAGCATTGTATCAACGTTACTTTCTTAGTTTTGGTAACTGCACCATGGTTATGCAAGGTTTTAATGTTAGAGAAAGCTACATGAAACTGGATGGAAGTATATGGGAAGTTGGGATTATTTTTACAACTTTCTCTAAGTCTAAAATTATTTCAAAATAAAAAAAGTTTTAAAAATCTCTAATGATAAGCATAAAGCAACAATCAGTGTTGGTCTCCTGAAATGGTAGAAGATCCAAGCAACATGTTGTAACTGTTTATTCTTGAAGCTTTTAAAATGAAAGAGAAATTCGAGCACTGAGACATCAAAGTACAGAAAGGCAATCAGCATGGGATGTTTAAAAGTCCATCTCTATTCAGTTCTAGCTCAGTTATAATTTTTTTAAAACGAAATTGATTCTGTGCTACTGAGGCTGTATTTAAAAATGGTAGTGAAGAGTTGCTCTGTAATATTTACCTCTCTTAGCTGATTCTGACAATGTGGCCTGGACTCAGAGCCAACAAGTAGGAACCGCTTTCTTCTTTTCTTCCAAATGTCTGAAAAAAAGGGCATAAACCTCAGTGAGTTTTGTCATTAGACTTATCCAGGAGCTACATATACTTAAGAAAATGAAGTTTCCACATAAATGCATATGAGACAGTGATAAAACGAGATACATCTAGATAAGACTTAATAAAAAATGTCCAAACAAACCATCTAAATTACTTTAATCCATTATGGGCTTGTGACCTTTCTATCACATCTATTAAATAGTTGCATTTCATTTTTAAATTTTATTAAAAGGTTCAAAAGCGCAGAATTTATTAGTTTACCCCAAGGCTTGTATTTTATAACACAAGTCAGGCCAAATAGAGAAGTTTTATGAGATATTCTCAGCTGCCATAGTGACCTATTTTTTTTTTGGGGGGGGGAAGCATTATCACCTGATAAATAAGAGGGGGGAAAATAGACAAATATTTATTAGAGTTTTGTGAAGCAAGAAGGTAGCTGACAAGTACTTACATATTTTTCTCTTCAAATTACATCTTAGAACTCAAAATGATTACTTTCCATTAGTATAAATATAGTAAAATATTAGTAAAAAATTAATAAAAATATTTCCAGAAACTGAAAAAAAATAGAAGATTGTCATGCTCTACTCTAAATTTTCCTAAAATTCTGCAACCCTGCAACTGGATATTTACTTTTTTTTTTTTACAAGCAAATGCATCCATCCTAACAATAAAGAAAACTGAAATTGTCTTGGTGGTATTTTCCCCGTATAACTGGTATTGAAAAAGTAAAATTGCTCAAGGTTAATCAGCCGAATCTGGGGGAGAGGAAGTTTACCCTTCATTTCCCAGCAGATTCTCTTTAATTTGGAAGCACACTGACAGGTGGCCTCAACACGGGGCATTTCAGACCACCTTGAAGGTCTTGCGGCCGGTAGCCTTTGAAGTCAGAATAATCAACAAGCCATTTGATATCCGATCAGACAAATAGCCTCATGGACAAGGCCATCTCTCAGGTAGACTGTCTATCCAATAGGAATAACTCAATAAAGTTTGCTGAGCAAATTTATAGACTTAGTAGAACTAAAAAGTGGAGATAAATGTGCATTACAACGGATTTTCAGTGCTCTTACATTCTATGTGTTAATACATTTTTTAAAGAGTACATAAGCATCTTCAAAAAAAGTGATCCTTTCCTAATAATAAAGAAAAAATGTAGTTTGTATTTTATAAGCAGATAAAGCCCCCATCCATCCCCTTTTCTTAGGTAAATGGTAAATTATTTGATCAAATATTTTAAATAAGAGGCTGTCTAAAGTCATGTATGGTACAAAGAAAAAAATAGACTATTTTTCCATGATGAGTGAATAAGATGAAGAAGAATTCCCATTTTGGGGAAGGTATTGATGTTTTCCCATCAGAACAAAATAACATCTTCTGAGCGTTAAATGTTCTCTCTTTTCTGATGATAGTTATTAAGATTTCTATTTCTCAAACCTGATTCCAATTGCATTTATTGAGTTCCTAGATGGGTTTTACACTCAATTAAGCAGATAAATTCATGTTTTTAGTTTATGCCAGCAACCCTTCCTATTCCATTGAGGAGTAATTTATAGCTGCTTTGTGCACCCAGGAAAGGACCTCACACCATTACATGTGCATTTGTGACATTCATGAAGCCAGTGCTCATGTCAATTCATCTTAATACAATAGTTTCTGAGCCCCTCCTTTGCTTCACGCACTGGACCAGGTTTTGTAAAAGGGATTCCATGGATTGTAGTGGTTTTCTCAATGGTACTGACAAATGGCATGGTAATCTCCCCAAAGTGAATGATGTGTTTGACCAGTTCTTAGAAAACCAGTTTCCTAGTTTGTAGGAATGCTTGACCTTACAGAATATGAACAGGTTCCCACTGACACTGGGGAAAGCCCTGCTGTTGTTAACCTGGACCTTAATTGCTATCACCTCCCAGCCTCTCAAGAAACTCAAATGTAGTGAAGGAAGGGGGGAGAATGAAAGGTATACAAAGAATAATTCTTTGACTATGAATCAGGAGCATTGAGAATATTCCAAAGAGCAGAGGCTCATCTCCCTGGGACAGCTGGATTCACTGACTGCCGCCTTATCATTGGTGAACATTTGCCGCCTGATCAGACAAATGGCCTCATGGACAAGGTCATCTCTCAGGTAGACTGTCTATCCAATAACTCGATAGACAGTTTGCTGAGAAAATTTATAGACTTAATAGAACTAAAATGTGGAGTCACACGGAACCTGGAGTCAGGCTGTTTATCAAGTTCCAGCTCTGCCACTTACTAGTTGAGTGACTTTCAGCTGATTACTTAAGTTTTCTGTCTCGGTTTGGTCATTTGTGAAATGGGGGTAATAGTATACCAACCACATTCTCAGAGGCTCCCATGAAGATGAATGAGATCATGCATGTACAGTGCTGAGCACATAGCCTGGAACAGAGTCAACGTTCAATGTCTCATAACTTCTATTTTTATTTGGAAATGGTGTTCAAGTTTTCCTCAGAGCTGCTTGGCAAAGTATATAGCATTTTTCAAAGTTCTCAGTTTTTATTCCTATCATGGTTACTGTTTAGCTATTAAACCACTATTGTTTTTCATCTTCCCATTACATCATAACTTCCAGAACTCAAAAAATATATTTAATGAGCAGATGAATCCAAACCATTCAGAATTTTCTGTCACAAAGTAGGAGATGATGTTTGTAAAGACTGTCTTGAAAACTACTCTGCAGAGGTTGTCTACAAAGGGTTCTCATCTGAGTCACAGGGGACAGTTGTGGTTTCGGAAAGCTGGCTGAGAATAACATGCTGAGCACATGGCCTGGAGATCAGCGGCCAATGACAGACGTTACAGTGATCCAGGTGTCAGCTGGAGGGGAAGAGGGCAGGCATCACAGACAGCGTAGTGAAAATGGATACACAGTTTGAAGAAATGAGCCTCAAAAATTAACCCCAAAGTGGTACCGCTTACAATAGCACCAAGAAACATAAAATATTTTGGGGGGGGGGGAATATAACAAAACACAGTTTCCCCTCACTATCCTAAAGTAGAATGCTCCTATGAAACCTTTCATAGCCGAAATAGTGTCAAAGAAGCACTTACTGCCCCTGCCCGGTGGCTCCGTTGGTTGGAGTGTGGTCTTATATATGAAAAGGTTGCAGGTTTGCTTCCCAGGCAGGGCATCTACTTAGGCTGTGGAGTTGATCCCTGCTTGGGTTGCATATGGGAGGCAATTGATCAATGTTTCTCTTTCTCTCTCTCTCTCTCTCTCTCTCTCTCTCTCTCTCTCTCCCCCTCTCCCTTCCTCTATCCCTCCCTCTCTCTCTTTCCCTTCCTCCTTCTCCAAAGTCAATTTAAAAAAAAACATATCCTCGGGTGAGCATTAAAAAATGAAATTAGACTTAAAAAGAAGCACTTAACATTAATTTATATGGAAAAAGTTTAAAGCATTCCCAGACCCCCAAAATAACCTACCAAATAACATATAAAACCTAAAATAACACTAACATGTAGGTGTGCTGCCTCTGTAACTGCTCATTGCAGAACAACTACTGAACACTATTTTTGCTTTTCTGGAAACCCACTCCTACATACAGAGAAGAAACTGATAATTTCCAGAGGGGATGGGGATGAGAAGATGGGTGAAAAAAACTGAAGGGTAATAAGAGGTATAAACTTCCAGTTATAAGTAAGTCATGTGGGTGTAATGTACAGCACAGGGAATACAGTCAATACTAGTGACCCGGTGCACGGATCGTGCACATTGAAAGGAAATTAATTAGAAGAAATATTTTAATATCGCTATCTGCCCTTTCTCTATAATAGAAGTGTCAACCAAATTCACGATCGACAGTGACAGACAGAAATGCACACGTGCGATTGGTGCCAGCGAGAGCTTTATATGTATGGCACATGCATGAGTCTATATATATATATATATATATATATATATATATATATATATATAATAAACTTGCTTAATTAGACCTGTTTTCTGGTGTAGCTAAACTTTTTCCAGCCCAGTGAAGCACCCCAACTTCTCTTTCAGGTAATTGTCAGCAACACAGCAGTAAATACCAACATGAAGCAGATTATTATTGTAGATCACACAGAAAGAACAAAGGGTAAAATATGTAAGTGCAGCAGTGTTTGACTATATTCTACACAGTGAGAAAACCTGAAGTCATTTTCAAGTTCCACCATTTCTTGCTTCTTTTCAGTCGGGTCAAGTTTCTAAACTTTCTAAATCTCCGTCTTCCGGCTAATGAAAAGAAGATAGGATTCTACTGAGTCTCCTATCTACCTACTCCAGGACTTCTGTGAGGATTAAATGAGATGAGGCATGGGAAAACGCTTCACGGACATTTGGTTAAAGTGTAAAATGTTTGCACCTGGCTATAAAGCAAGTCCTGTTCCTGGGCTGAAGAAACTGCAAGGAGGCTAGTTGCTAGGGAGAGGAAGCCAGGCATTGCTACGTGACATCATTACCCGGTGCCCACAGCGACCATTTCCAGGCTGGACTGGGCTGTGGGCCACATTTTGTGTCATGGGGTCTTGGAAGCATTGGCTGCGATTTGGTGGGGTATCACGCCAGGGTGGTGGCAGGGCCTGGGTCCCACTTGGGGGAAGTCAAGTGTTGGTTTGTTGGGGCCAGGTCCGTGGTGCTGTTTATTTTTAAATGGCCAGTGCATGTCATGGCAGCTCCTGCTTTGAGCGTCTGCCTCCTGGTAGTAAGTGTACATCATAGCTACCGGTCAGATGGACACTTAGCCATATATAATAACTTTGTACAGTAATAGATACTGGATGATCACAATATGATCACTTTATAAGGTATAGAAATGTTGAATCACTATGTCATACACCTCATGCAATATGTCAATTATCTATAATAATAAAAGGGTAATATGCTAATTAGACCAGATGTCTTTCTGGATGTCATTCCGGATGTCCTTCCTGACAAAGCCGAGGCTGGAGGGAAGCAGCCTGGGTCCTGGGTGCCTGCCAATGGCTGGAGGAGGGAAGCCCAGGTCTTGGTGCTGGAGGGAAGCCAGTGCCAGCAGCCGGGGGAAGGAAGGCCTACTCTTGCATGAATTTTCATGCATCGGGCCTTTGTAATGAATACAAAGTCACTGCATTAAAAAAAAGACCTGGCTTACAGTATGTGCTCATTAAGTACTAAATGAATGAATGGCTTTAGAATAATAAAATTCATATACTCCGTGTTAGTAAGCCTTGTCTCATTGAAATAAAATAGAAGCAGAAATTCGCATTAAAAATGTTATAGTTTTTACAAAAGCAGCTCTATCTTTCTCCTGAATAAGCTTAGAATTAAGCATTAGGTTCTCAGATTCATCTTGGATTTCAGCAAGTTTGATAGTGTACATTTGAAATGGACACTTTTTCCCCCTTTTTAGTAAAAGCAGACATCCTCTTTGGATGATGATGATGATTATTATTATTATTGTTATTATTTTGTTGTTAGAGAAAACAGGTATTAATGTAGGTCTTTCATAGAAGTGCCAAGTAGTATAAGGCAAACTTTCAAAAAGTGGTGGGGGGTTAGCTGTATATGCAGGATCCACATTCTGAGGACCACAGAACACTGATGAAAGAAGTCAAAGACCAAAATAAGCGGACAGAGATATCATGCTCATTTACTGGAAGGCTCAATATTGTTAAGATGCCAATTTTCTCCAAAATGTTCCACAGAGTCAATGCATTCCCAATCAGTATCACAGCAGGGTTATTTTGTAACTATTGGCAAACCTTCAAAGGGGGGGAAATAACCCACCCACCAAACACTAAAATAGCCAGAATAATTTTGAGAACTAAAAAGATAGTTGGAGGATTACCTGATTTCAAAAATGACTGTAACACGGCATTAATCAGGACAGTGGTATTGGCAAAAAGATAGACACACAGATCAATGCCACACGAAAAATAACTCAGAAGTAAATATATACTTAAATGGTCAACTTTGGCAAATGGATTTTTACCAAAGGTACAAAGACAATTCAATGGGAAAAAATATAGCCTTTTCCACAAATGTGCTGAAACAACTGAATGTCCATAGGTAAAAAATATGACCTTCAACTCATACTTTTCATTATACAAAATTAATTAAAGTAGATTATAGACAAATATATAAAGTCCAAAATGATAACCTAAAACTTCCAAATAAAAACATGGGAGAAAATGTTGCCTTGGTTTGACAAAGATTTCTTACATATGCCACCAAAAACACAACCTAACAAAAATTTATGTTGGACTTTATAAAAATTAAAAACTTCTGTAAAAGCTTCCCTTAAGGGAACAAAAATAAAAGTCACAGACTGGGAGACAATGTTTGCAAATCACATATTCAGCAAAGGACTTTATCCAGTATATATAAAGAAATCTCAAAACTCAACAATAAGAATAATATCCTAACTTCTTTTTAATGAGCAAAAGATTTGAACTGACATTTCAAAGAAGATAATAGGTTGGCCCATAAGCACATGAAAAGATGCTTAACATCACTAGTCATTAGAGAAATGCTAATTTAAACCACTATGGGATACATTACAAACCTATTAGAATGACAAAAATGAAAAAGACTGACAACACCAAGGAATGAAGCACACTGGAACATTCCTTCCTACATTGCTGGTGGGAATGCAAAGTGGTGCAGCTATTTTGGAAAAGAGTTTTGAAGTTTCTTACAAACATATAATTACATGATTCAGCAGTACCATATATATATATATATATATATATATATATATATATATATGAAAACTTATGTATACACAAAATTCTTGTACATAAATGTTTATGGTATCTATTTATAATCACACACACACAAATAACTGGAATGACCCCAAGTACCCTTCAGCTGGTAAATGGATAAACTATGGTTCATCCATACAATGGAATACTTGACACTCAGCCGTAGAAAGGTAAGATTTTTTGATAAATGAAGCAATGTAGATGACATGAGTGGGGTATGCTAAGTGAAAGAAGTCAGACTCAAAAGCTGTATGATTCTATTTAATTACAGTCTGGAAAGAGGAATTTTTAGGAACAGAAAATAAATTAGTACTTGCCAGGGGGTTGGGTGGGAGAAGGGGTTAATTACAAAGGGACAGCGTGAGGAAATCTAGGGAGGTGATGGAACGTTTCTGTATGTTGACTGAAGTGGTTGCTACACAACTGAATGCCTAGACTTTATGTCTACACCTATAGACCTATATGCCAAAAAGAGTTCATTTTACTGCACGTGCGTTTTTAAAAAAGTGAGTATAATAAAAGTAAACAGAAAACAAAATCAAGTTTTTTGAGCTGGAGGTGCCTAAAGGGAAAAGATTACATGAGGAAAATCTAGGGAAGACACCTCACAGAAGTAGAAAGAATACCAAAAATATGTAGAGTCATGGAAGGGAAAGGCAAAGAACCTTTCTAGAAGCAGATGATGGCAAACATAGTGACTGTTAAAGTTATTGATTTCAGAATGAGCTGTTTTAGCCAAAGTGCGACCCCATCTAGCAACTACTTTAATCTTTCTTAGGTTGACAATATACTAATTTAACAGTTAAATAACCACTTTGTAGAGGTCTGGTAATGATAAGAAAAGACTAAGGTAGTTGCTAGATGGGGTTCAGGTTCAATAGCTGAGCTTTTTAAAGATGGGGATAGACTTGGGAATGAATGTTTCAGCATCATTTGTGAATCGTTGGGCAAAGGATTCACAGAGGAAGAGGAGATTGAAGATGTGAAAGGTGAAGAGAGATGGGCATGAAAACATAGCCCCTTTGGAGATGGGAAGAGATAGAGGTTAGTCTTTTTAAAGGGGAATGGCCTCTTTTCCCTTGAGTCAGAGAAAAATGCCAAAGACAGTGGGACTGAACCACTGAATGGCAGAGATACCCCACACGGCTTGTGAAGTCCATTCCTTCTCTCTAGTGGTGATGAATGTTTAGATAGTGCAAGAGATTTGTATACAGTTTATTCCTGTGTTACTTTCAAAATGACTTTGACTCTATACTCTCTTTGGCAAGCTTGCCCCAACTCAGCACTGCATCCAGGAAGATGTTAAACTAGCGCCCCCTTGTGGGCTCAGGGAAGCATGAGGCCCATGGTGCATTTGCAAACACAAACCCCTGGACTGACGGTGCTCTATAAGAGGAGTACGGAGGTGCTATTATATCCACCAAGCTTTTCTTCTCCCTAAGGTAACCAAGGTTTAGTCAAGTCACTTTGAATAAATAGTCAGGGATAATGTGCAAGTAGAAATGTTAATAATGAGTAAAAATAATGTCTGAATGAATTCTACTTCCAGATGTGTTCAAGTACAGTTATAGCTTTCATTCTGACAGGACTTGTATGTATGTAACTTTTGGCATCAGGAAAAAAAAGGAAAGTTAAAAATTTTCTGAAATTGCCTGACTATTCCTAAGCTGTTACTCAACGGGTATCATTCATAAATCTATTTGTAAGGCTTTGGACCACTGACAGTGAAGCAATTTGCAATGATGTTTGGAATGGGAGAGTTGGGATGTAGATGTTAAACATCTGCAAATTCAAAGCAATTTTTTATGAAAAGGCCTAAGAATTGATGAAATTTGACATATGTCACACCATATTTTCCAATTAAATGAAAACCCTATAGAGACACACATAGTGCTTTAATTGCAAAAATAACACCTCCACTAAGGAGAAGTACAGCAAGAATCCTCATGATTCCCATTACCTCTAATTGGAATCAAACAGCAAAATCCCTGGCCTCCGTAAGGGGTATTCATTTCACAGCTGACATTTGTCTTTTTCTCAATTGATATTTTGAAATTATCACATAGGAAGGAAAATGTTGTGGGACTCTGCGTAGTTCACTGTTCTAGCCTTGGTCTGCAGGATTGCATTCGGAGGCCACGTTGAGCCCTTTCTCCACACTCCGTTACAGCCATATGGCAAGACCAAAATAGAATCAGGTAATTGTAGCCTTTCCTTCTGAGCCATCCTGTAAGTGGGAAAGTGCTGTGGCGAAACAGCAGTGTGAATTTCCACACTCGCACTCAGTAAATAAAGAAATAAATGACTTTATGGTTTCCATCCTCAAAAGGAAACAAAATGGCTTCACCTTTGACTCACAACAATTTTGTCCGTTCCATCAGAGTCCTCCCCAGAGGCCAAGCACTTCCAGGTCTGGAAATGATTCAACCCAGCAACAGTCAGCGGCAGGATGTGCCCAAATGTCTATACTCAGGTTGACTGTAAAAGGCTGATATCCTGAAAGCTGAAATTTATAAGGGCTTCAAAGCTACATGGTATTTATGTACTGAATTTGCCTGGTTGGGGATTAATAAATTTACTGAGAATTACTATGAGAAATTCCTTCCCTGGCTGTTTGAGGAGTAAAGAAAAATTAAAGTAACATGTCTGAACGACCAAATGATATCTGGTGACTGTTCTGAGTTTATACAATGGCAAATACCTGAATGAAAACTAAAACATGCAATACATTTCCCTATATATGCAGCCTCTCCAATATCCAAATACACAAGAGTATAGACATCATAACTTCCTTAAAATAATGTCCTCAGGATCCATTGAAATTTCCTATGGGGAAACTATAATAAGGTCTACTTCAGATAAAACCAACCAGAAGAACGAAATCACCCCTGAGAGTAATGATGATACGAGAAATAGAAAGGAATAGATGTAGACATAAATTTAGAAATCAGCCTTATGGAGGAACTGTAGAGCAAATGAATTTCCCAAATATTGGAGCCTAGAGACAGACAAGCAGAAGGTCAAGGATAGATGACTGGCAGATGCGGGTGATTGACAGCACCACTCTCTTACACATCTACCATCATTCTCTTTCACCTCAGCAACTGACATCCTATATAATAAAAGGCTAATATGCAAATCGATCAAACGGTGGAAGGACAGGTCGCTGTGATTCGCACTGACCACCAGGGGGCAGATGCTCAATGCAGGAGTTGCCCCTGGTGGTCAGTGTGCTCCCACAGGGGGGGCACAGCTCAGCCAGAAGCCGAGCTCATGGCTGGTGCAGGGGTGGTGGCAGGAGCCTTTCCTGCCTCTACGGCAGTGCTAAGCCATCAGTTGGACATCCCCTGAGGGGTCCTGGACTGCGAGAGGACACAGGCTAGGTTGAGGGACCACCCCCCTCCAAGTGCACAAATTTCGTGCACTGGGCCCCTAGAATTATATACTTCTTTACTGTCTGTCCTTTCGAACCCACCACTGTGCATAAGCCCTATAAGAGCAGGTGTTTTGTACTGCTCCTGTTGAAGTCCCAATACTTAGACCACTGCTTGTGATGCAGCAGGTACTCCAAGGGAAGCACACACACAGCGAATGAGGCAGAGAAAAACACAGAGAAAAGAGAGAAGAACCAGCAGAGAAACGAGGGGAAGAATCATAAGAAGTAGGTGGCTCATTGCTGTCCAGTGAAGCTGAAAGGCAGAGAAGCAAAAAATCTAGGAAGTGACTCTGTATTAGAATAATGCATTGGAGACAGGGATAGTGGAGTCAGGAGCCAGGCAGGCCATGCCATGAATGGCGTAGCAATCCCCCTACTGAAAAGTGTCCCTGCTAGTGGTTGTCCGTAGCACCCGTGAGTCTCCTTTGAGTTAAGACAAAGCACTTGTTAATTTGTAATGAAAAGAGCAGGAGGCATAACTGAATATTAGAAGCCATTAATGTAGATTTGTTTCTCATTGTCACTTTTCTCTTCATTATGAGCTTCTCAGATGACAACACAAATGTGTGATGTAATATATGATAAATACCTTACCAATTATTTGGAAGAGTTTCCAAATTTAAGATTGTCTGTAGATATCTGGATTGAAATGTATTTGGAGTACTCAATGTAGATATCTTTTTGAAGAACACTAAATTTGCTATTTTGATCAGGTTAATATTTTTTATATATATATATATTATTGATTTTTTACAGAGAGGAAAGGAGAGAGATAGAGAGTTAGAAACATCGATGAGAGAGAAACATCGATCAGCTGCCTCCTGCACATCTCCTACTGGGGATGTGCCCGCAACCCAGGTACATGCCCTTGACCGGAATCGAACCTGGGACCTTTCAGTCCGCAGGCCGACGCTCTATCCACTGAGCCAAACCGGTTTTGGCAAGATCAGGTTAATATTTAGATAGCTTTGTTGTCTATGAGTATTTATCATGCTGATGGCAGAAAAAGTGACCCTAGAGCAGCCGTGGGCAAACTACGGCCCACGGGCCGGATCCGGCCTGTTTGAAATGAATAAAACTAAAAAAAAAAAGATCGTACCCTTTTATGTAATGATGTTTACTTTGAATTTATATTAGTTCACACAAACACTCCATCCATGCTTTTGTTCCGGCCCTCCGGTCCAGTTTAAGAACCCATTGTGGCCCTCGAGTCAAAAAGTTTGCCCACCCCTGCCCTAGAGGTTAATATGGTACAAAAAAAGCAACTTGAGATTTAAATGTTCTCTGAATATTCTACATACAGCCAGCCACCTAATATTTCTGAATTATAATTACTCTTCAAGGGCAGCCAGCCAGAGGGAATACGTGTACTAGGATTCTATGGAGGTCTGGTTTGCACCTAAGACAATTTAACTTTTTAATCAATGATGCATAAAATCTAATAGAAAAATATTGTTGTTGACTATATGGATGATCTAAATTAGGCTACTATGATGCTATAAGGAACTAAAATGAAAATAGCAAAGCAACCTTGTTAAATTGTCAAGTAAGATGAGAACATATTGAACAAGACAGAATTGAAAGTTAAGTAACAATTTGACAAGAATTGAATCAATAAAGAGGAATGAGGAAGGAGTAGGAGAAGGGATAAGGAGGATCCATTCTGTGCAGACTGGGCAGAAAAAGATCTGAAGGTCACAGTGATCTGCGAAATAAATACTAATCAGTAATGTAAAAAGTATTTTTTGTGCTTTTGGAAAGATGCTATTACCATAAATACATGAGTAGGGACATGGGGGTGGGAGAGAGTACTTATATGAGTTTTCCTCATTTTAAAAATTCAGACTAAGATTGGAGTCAACCAGCCAGAGCAAGCTGCCTTTGCCACTCAAGCCCACCACAGTGGGCTGCTGACACCTCCTGGACTGAGGCTATCTTTTCACAGATAACTTTTCCCAGAGTTCCTGCTTCCCCTGGGCAATGGAGGCCATAGGTCTTGAGCATTCTCTACCAACCTCACAATTATGTGAGAGTAAAGATTTAGTGAGAAGGAGGCCCCCCATGAGGAGAGCAGCTCTGAGCTGTCTGGGGAACTAATAACACTTTGGTCCAGTTGCTTTGCTAACAACACCTGGAAATTAGGGGCCACCCTTTGAGCCGGAACAATGAATCTGCTCCTTACCTAAGTATACTAGTACTTAACCATATCTGCATCCGACATCATGCCCACAGCCCCCAACCAGTCATTGTTGTCTCCCCCCCTGTCATCACCAGTAAGAGATGGGAGCTGACTGGCATGTAGAGAATGAGCTTGGACCCAGGTGCCTGGAACACACACACACACAGGTCATTGGAGTCCTGATTGCAACTTCCACGTGTGGTGGAACAACTTGGAAAATGCTCAAAAACAGTGTGTGTGAGTTTGGGAACTTGATCTGGAGAGGAAAAGAAAAATGAACTGTTTGTCTGTAATGACCAGAAGAGAATCATGACTCGGGGCTTGATTAGTGGAATTGTTTCTGATGGTTAGCTGCTGTTTTCTGTGCACTTGAGAATGGCTCAAGAGCTCTTCAGCATGACAGGTTTAAGTTAGACATTAAGATAGTTCATCCCCTCAATGAACTATTTACTGAGACAATGAACTTCGTTGTAAATTTTTCAGAAGAGGTGTACAGGATTTTGGAATGTTTGAAATCAATTGCACTAAGGATACATGAAGGTATGTGAACTTTGAACTATCACCAGAAGTATGTGTATATCAGGAAGCATGTGCATATTTAAAGGGAAAAAAACATTAATGTTCCAGGAAAGTTAAAGTATCCAGGGTTTTCCAGCAGATTGGCCTTGAGTATTGTCTTGTTTTCTCCATTCTGCAGATTTTTCCCCTGGAACCATATTTAAATTAGGGCCATCATTAAAGCTGAAGGACTTTTAGAGTAAAAGGAAAGGGGTTTGGAGAAGGTTGAGAAGGGATGGAGGCGTGTCCTTCTCATATTGACCCTTTCTACAAAGGAAGAGAGACACCAAAACAGGCAACCAAATTAATAAATTTGGACCCAGATTAGTGACTAACTAGCTCTGTGGCCCTGAATTAATTACCCTTTCTGAGCCTAATAGTTTTATTACATGTAAAATAGGGACAATGATAATCTATTTTTCAGTGATTAAGGTCAATAAGGTCAGTGATTTAAACAAAATTCCTGATATATAATTGGTACTGAAATTGCAGTCATTATTACATCTGTCCATTCACATTCCCTACCCAGAGCTATATTATACTGTATTGCATTGTATATATTGTGATGTTTACCTCTATTACCGTGGTAGCCAGGCACTCTGCTAAATTTGATCTGAAATTTAAATTTCAGATAATAACATTCTTTTTAGCATAAGTATGCTCCATGTATTTTTTTGGGACATACTATACTAAAAAATTATTTATTGCTTGTCTGATTATCTGAAATTCAAATTTAGCTGAGTGCCTGGCATTTTTCTTGCTAAATCTGGCAAGCCTACCCACTCAGCATTTACTTCCTATTTACCACTTCTTACCAGTATGTAGGTATTGACCCCCAGGTGGGGCTATGCATGGTTTAAGTCAATCAACACATTTCATCTCCCTGGACAGACTTATTTGGTTAGGCATGTGACCTAAGTCAATACAAACCTAGGGGACTCTTGTGTGGGACACTGAATTAGAAATACTTGCTCTCTCTTTGATATAGATAAGAAGTCAGGGCTCCCCACATTGTTGATAATCTTTTGGCTACATGAGAAAAGCTGACCCACAGAAGATGCAAAGCCAGGCCTAGAGTTGGGGAAGAGCTCATCCCTAGAGCAGTAGGATTCATTTTTCTTGAAGCACATGGCTGTGTGGAGAAGAAATGGACACCTCTTTTTTTTTTTTTTTCAAGGAGGAAAGAAGGAGCCATTGATGCATCATAGGGGATTGCCGGCATGTACTACAGGGTGAAAAGAGGAACTAAGAGAAAATGTACCCTATGAATTACAACACTTTAGTTTCAAGTAATAGAAAAAGCTAACAAGACAGGTGTAAACAATAAAGGAAATTTATAGGTTCATGAAACATAGAGTCCTTAGGCAGGTGAGCTTCCGGTTTGTCTTCAAGGTTCTCTCTGGGGAAGTTGTTTATCTAACAGTGAAATACAGAAACAAAGAGAAAGGGAGGCTTCCTCATTTTTTTTTAAAAAAAACTTAACCATTACTTCTGTTTTTATAATTCTATGATGATTTGGCAAACTCAATATGCAGCTGTACTTATCCAAATTAATATTTATATAATTTGTTGCAGAATCCAGGGCCAAGTTTTTAGGAGAACTTCACAAACATTTCATTGAATTTCAGTCTTATCTGCCTAGAAATGCAAGCATCACATTTTCCTATACGCATCCCAGAATTACTTCTGCCAATTCAGGATTTCATGATAAGTTTGCACGGTAAGTTTACATTTGTAAGCTTCATTTCCTGATTACTCAATTGTGCCCTTGCAAATTATAATTCTGTGAATGTTCAGTAGAATTAAAAAGACAATAAAAAGTCTAGTCATAGTGGCCTTTGCTGCCTGATATAAGATTTCAGATTTTTTAAGATAACATTTTTCCAACAGCCGACTTTAATAAAATGTATAATGATGATTTCTATGAGAATAAAAGACATGTGATAAAGAATTTTTCTTTCAATTAAGCCAATATGCTTTGAACACCTTTGTGTCCAGCACTAGAATATTCTTACATACGTGAACTATTTGTATGCATATGATAGAAGCTCTTTGATCCAGGAGTCTAAACCCTGGAAAGGTCCAGACAGTGAAACTGTTGTGAAATAATGTTTTAAATGACCATCTATTTTACAAACTCTATATTGAAATGCTTGAAAACAACATAGATACCTTCCAGGGAGCTGCAACGCCAGCTCAGCGTTGCCCCGTGGCCTAATAGATGCCAGGATGGCAGTCACAGTAAGTTTATCACCTGGTGAGGCTTGTGGGTACCATGCTTCCTGCCTTACCTCTCAGCTGGTACATAGTTCAGAAAGCAACAACTGTTTTAAAGGGCTATTTTCCAATCATGCAAATATGTGTTACATAAAGCATTTTTTAATTAGTATAATGGAAAGAAATACCAGTATGCATCTAGTAGAATTCAGCAAGTCTTTCCCTAAGTGGTGGGCTCCCGTGGAATTAAGGTAGCTCAGATCCAGAAATACCACCTTTTCAGATTCCCCCCATATATGAGCCCCTCCTGGAAATACCACTTTCTTCATAATGACAATCAGAACGGCTAACATTTACTGAGCTGTTATTATGTCAGGAGCTGAGCTAAGACTTTTGCAGTCACCGCCCTGCCTCCATTTGGGGGGTGAGCATTTTGCTGAGTCCAGACTAATGAGGGGCCACTTGGCCCGAGTTTCTGTAACAGCAGAACCAGCTAAAGGGCACAGGTCATGCTGGGTTCTGTGGGAGATCGCAGGCAGTCGGCTACACCCGTTAGTATTTGGGCTCTGTGAGACAGGCAATGGTGTTCCCATTCCGAAGGACAAAGCAGCTCGCCATTTGCCAAACACACAGCTGAGAAACAGAAAACCTGGATTTAAATCAGACTTGTGGACTTAATGTCCTTGCCCTTTATACTGTAGATCTGCTACATTCCTAGCCAAATACTTTATCCACTTTTATTTAAGCATAAAAAGCTCAAGAATATAGATGGCATCTCCCTTCACAAGAAGAAATGTTTAATGACTGAGCAAAGACCAGTCAAGGAAATTTTGTGGTATAATTGCTTTGGAGAGTAAATTTTTCAGGGAATATTAAGCCTCAAAAACACCTCCTTTTAAGACAACATAAGGAAAAGTAGTGTAATCCAAGTAATAATGTTCTAAATCCATATGTTTCTTCTACTCCTAAGACAAACAAATAAAGCCACACCAATGACATGAACTTTGAGAGCCGTTTTAGTCACCATGCATTCACATGGCATATACAAGCGCTGTTATTGGATTTGCTGAGGAACTGCTTCTTTTATGTAATTCAGATGACTTTACAGTCTTCCCTTGGGGTCTGGCTTGAACTCAAACAACAAACTACAAATGAGGACCTCCCTTTTCAAATTATCCTTTTGTTCTGCAAGGCTGGAGCTGGCCCCAAGTCAGAGGGGTTGGCATTCCAGCAGCAGGCCTTCGATATGGAAAGATTCACCCTGAGATAGCTGAACATTCACACCACCACTCCCAGCCAGCTTTGTTATTGCGACCCACCCCTGAGAAATCTCCCTTTCACGGTGAGGTCATGAGAGGTATATAGACTACTCTAAAGGTCAGTTCATCATTTCATGCTCCGTTCGGTTCTCCTCGTACAAAGGCCGGATCAGGCAGGGGAACTTGCCATCCTGCCTGTGGGGCCGGTTCCAGGGCACAGTCTCCCTAACTACACGGGACTAAATGTCTATGTGCATACGTGTGTGCATGCGTGTGTGGGGTGCATTTTGACATCTTTCCACCTATCACCTTTAAAAAGGCCACTTGCCCTTCTAGGTTTCCATGTCCTCATCTACAAAATGAAAGCATTGGACTAGATCAGTCACTCTCGAAGAATAATCAGGGAGCGTCAGGGTTGCCAACGTCCTTCTAGGTGGTCCTCAGAGACAAACCATGTTTGTGATGACACAAAGGCATTCTTTTCCTTTTCACTCTCAGGCTCTCACCAGTGTGCTGTGGAATTTTCCATAGGCTCCATGACAATAACTAACTATACTTCCAGTTTATACATCATCAGCCCTATGAACCATTCTGGTTACCTCCTATGATTTAGAGAAAACCATTGATTTCTCAGTAGATTGCTAGTACCCAAATGAGTCTTATGTGATGGTCTATGACACTGTCTTCCTGCCCTCAGAGCTTTTATGTAAAGTTTGTACTGAGTAGAAAACCTAACCAACAAGGATGCAGGTCTCCTTTTATCAATTCTCTAGTGTCACGTTCTACCCTGTCTTTTCCTGGGCTTTCCTAGGTTTCCCTCAATTGATTTCAAGTCAGATCCTGAGACGTGAACCAAAGGCTCATTCCTCAAACATTAATTTAAGGTGTCCGAAAGAATTAATCTATGTGCTGAACTCTCCCAATAGGTGTTTAAAAATTGCCTGTGAGCAAACTCCAAGGGGAACATTTCTTATTCAATCAATAGCTCTCTCTGGAATGCCATTTATGTCGTTAACAGATTACTTCTGGACAAGTTACAAGATTGAAAGTTCCATTTTCAACCTCAACTAAGAATTTTTATGCTTAATTAAAAAATTGCAACTCAGGATGGCATCAACGGATATTTCTTTCCCAAACCAATTACATGGTAAAATAAGATTATCATGTTCATTGAATCTATATAAAGCTTATACCATTAAATGATAGATCAGCGAATTAATTGCTTCCAAGGCACTTTGGTAGTGCTGAAGAATGCTTTTCTTACTCTACTCTCTATTTAATTGGCTTCCCAATATGTGGTGCACTTCCTTGATTTTTTAAAAGAACTTTTTTATTCTTCTCCATTACCTCATCTTTTTTTTTCCTTCTTGTTGGTCTAAAGTGACAAGAGGCCTTGAATTCATGATGAAAGAAGATGTAATTGAGCCTAGTGAACTAACCACAGGAAAATCTGAGTTCAAACCCTGGCACTGTCTCCCCTTCATTATCAAACCCTGGAGTTTCGTAACTGGAACAATGTATATTGTTAGAATATTTCATGGAGACGTTGTAAAGATTACTAAGTACATTTCCTTTGCCATCACTAGTCTAAAGAGCCTTGCAGAGATAAATGCTTTTTCCAAATGCACTCCTCTTGAATGAAGGCGCAAGGTCTGGGAAGCAACTCTCTCCCCAAATGCCAATCAAGTCAATAGCAGTAGAAGCAAGGTGATTAGAAGTATGCTTTTTTCACTTGCAGGAAGTTGTAATTAGCCTAATTTCTTTTGCAGGGAATCTGAAGGACCTGTCTATGGCCTGGGAAGTAGAACCTGTTCTTCTTGCTGTGAAGTTGACTTCGTTCTAGTATTGGTTTCAAGAGCAGGTGAAAGCAGTGGGGATCTGAACTTCCACACGACTCTATTACATTGACCCCCTGTCTTCTCATTTGCTCTCTGGGAAAGTGTTTCAGTGGTTTTCCATGCAAAACCCCTTTGATCACTGCAGAGCTCTATTAGGCTCCCATGGAAGAACCTTCACAATGGTGATATCTCTACAGCAGGGCTTCTCAACCTCAGCACTATTAGCATTTTGGGATAGATAATTCTGTTTAGGGGTGAGATACTGTCCTGTGCATTGTAGGATATTTAATAGCAACCCTGGCCTCTACCCACTAGATGCCAGTAGCATTCCCTCACCACAGTGGTGGCAATAAAAAGTATCTCCAGACATTGCCAAATATTCTCTAAAATCTCCCTCACTTGAGAACTGTTACTCTACAGAGTCATAAAATATCAGAATGAGAAGAGTTCATATCATGTAGTTCTTCCCCTCCACCCCTTTGTAACCTATTGACCACCTAGGGCAGTGATGGCAAACCTATGACACGCGTGTCAGAGGTGACACGCAAACTCATTTTTTTGGTTGATTTTTCTTTGTTAAATGGCATTTAAATATATAAAATAAATATCAAAAATATAAATCTTTGTTTTACTATGGTTGCAAATATCAAAAAATTTCTATATGTGACACAGCACCAGAGTTAAGTTAGGGTTTTTCAAAATGCTGACAGGCTGAGCTCAAAAGGTTTGCCATCACGGACCTAGGGTATACTTGATGATTGTATATAGAAAACAGCACTAAATAACACTGAATCACATAGTAGAAAGTAATTGACATTTAAGTTGTCTTTCAGGGGTTCTCTGTAATCAAGGAGAAAGTGTCTGTTTAATACTAAAGCATTTTTAGTATTTGCATATGATCACAACCAAAGCATGTGAGGCCTCTGGCGCAGAGCCTTCAGCAGACATATAGCTATTACTTAGTAATATTGTTTTCTTTTTATGTTATTTTTTGTATGGTTATCTTCTGTTTATAATAAGGCACTGGTCCTCCAATTGTTCTACTGATATAAAAGTTTCTTTCAAAATTAATGTACTTGGTAATCACATTGGAAAACATATACCTATGACTCAGCAATTCCACTCCTAGATATTTACTCACAGAAACATGTTTTTATATTCATCAAGAGACCTGTGAAGAATGTTCTAACAGCCCTGTTTATAAGAGCCTCAAGTTGGGTATTAATCCAAACAGTCATCAACCAATGTACCATGCATGTTCCCATAGTGGGATTTCTATAGCAATAAGAATAATAAACCAAGACTACAACAATATAGGTAAAGCTAACAAACAAAATATTGAGTGAAAGAAGTCAGACCAAAAAAAAGTACACAGTATGGTATTTTATGTATGTGAAGCTCAAAAACAGGCAAAAATCAATCTATTCATGTAGAAATCAAGAGAGTAGTATGAGGCATGAAAGATCTTCTGGGGTGTTGCTGATATTCTGTGTCTAGATCTGATGGCATGGGTGCATTCCATCTGTAAAAGTTCATCGAGCACATAGCTATGATTTGGGCACCTTTACATATAATTTTTAAAGTAAAATAGTAGATTGAGAGAAAATATTAAATAATTGCACATGTCGAGTGTCAAATATAGGAACACAATTATATATGTGCTTTGTAAATGACAGAAGTAGGAGAAACCCTGGTTTAGTCCACCCCTTTGTGTTAAAGATGAAGACTCGTAGGGACAGGGAAAGGAGTGACCTGCCCAGAGTCATCAGGCCATGAGGAGCTGGTGGCTCTGCAACTATGACCAATGTTTTACCTCCCAGTCCACTGCCTTTGGTGATGAAGCAGGCACGGTCCTGGTTTCCTACCACCTGTATCCACCCTCAGTTTCTGGCATCCCCTTCTCTCCACCTACTGCCATGGTCACACCAGAACTTTGGAGTTGACAGTTCTGAAGCACTGATATGATGCACTTCACCTCCTTTGCACAGTTTCTCCGGAACAGCTGGGTACCATGGGTCTGGGAAAGGCACTTGACCCCTTGCCCTTGCCTGGGGCCATCCCCTCATCTTTCTCTACTGGCTGAAAGAAATGAACAAAACAAACTGGGAGGACTCCCAACCACGTTTATTATCTTAGTAGAAACTACGTTGCTCATTTCTAAAGCATGACATCATTTCAAAGCATTTCCACGTATCACTGTCTAACCTGAAAGCAAAATACACACTGATTGTGAAAAGGGAGGGGAGGAAGCATAAAAGCACTTTCTTCTTTCTGGAAAAAAACCCACAACTATCAACTTGAAAAGCTCCTCAACAGGCCCATATGGGGTCCATTATTATACTTTGACACTTAAGAGTCACCTTCTAAGAATGCTGCTCTGGAGTTCAGAACTACCAAGGTTAGGTGGGCGAGGGGCTGGATTTGATGTGGTGTTTTCAGGGAGGGCATTCATCTCACAGAGCTTTGGGTTCATTATCTAGGAAAGTATGTCCTGTTTATCCTACAGGGCTGTCACTGGAACCAAGTGAGCTAAAGCATGTGACAGTTGCTATGAAATGTGAAGTAAGGTCTATTGTTCCCTCCATTAAGCAGCTCAAATACTTTGCTCTCTCGTGGGCATTATGTTGGGCACATCTCAATATTAAAATTAAAATGGTAAGGCTACTTTGCCTCCGTAACATATTTTAATGTGGCTGGATAAGACATGTTGCAATCACCTCATTTATAAGAGCATGATCCCAGGCTTAAAGTTTATAAGTCTTACATTTTGTTGCAATGAGAAATTTGACTTTAGTAGACTTACAACTACTGTGTCACCAGGAGGATTATTTTTCTATATGGAAACACTTTTTGTGCAGTTTCCCCATTGGTAAGCAATGCTGCATTCTGGGAATATAGCCACCTCTAGTGGAAAACTAGGCAATATGGAAATTTCAATGTGCACAATACACAAAGTGAATCTATATCAATATTAGAAATTATGCAGAGGTCACAATACATGAGCTAATATTTCTTCTCAAATGCTACTCAATCTCTCTGCACACTAAATCAGAGTGAGAAAAACATTGATCTTTGGCTTGCATTACTGAGATCTTACTTCTCAAAGTGATTTTCGAGCCTAATACATTTGATTTTTTATTTCGTAGCCCAAAATTATGTCAACAGAAAGGGCTTTATCACTGTCTTGTCAATGTGTTTGGGTTCAATGAACAGCTCTTGTTTTTACTTATATGTGACAGTTACATCAGCCTCAAGAACAGGAAAGGCTATTATGATGAGAAACTGCAGAGGAGGCACCCAACCTTTGTAAATTTACAAGTTGTTGGATTTCAAATGGCATGAAAGAAAGCCCTTTGGGCCGGAAGTTGACATGTCATTCTGTAGCCCTTAGCCTGACCTTCTCCAAACATCAGCTCAGACACAAAAGACACTGTGCTCCAAATGACTTCGTACCTCCAGGCTGGTAACCCTATCATCTTCCTGAGTGACACCTCCACCACATCCACTCTTGTCAGGAAGGAAGCCTTTGAATTCTTTGAAGCTCAAAGTCAGTGACATGCTTCGCAGTGACCTTGAGGGACTGCTCACCTCTTGGTACATGCCAACTATAGATTAATTTCTATTGTTTAGCCAGAGAAACCTGTCAAGGAACTATGGATTCACATAAGCCTCCTTGATGGGCTAAGTCAGTTTAAATTTACTTGCAGATGAATTTGCTTGTGGTTGATATTTTCATGGGAATTACAGAACATACTAGGCATTTAAAACTCTCTGGATTAGAAAAATAGTGTAAACTATCAGTAAATATGAAGATACTTGCCTCCATGTAAAGACTGCAGAATTGTTTGTTTTTTAAAGACATTAAACTGTTCTACTTTGTTAACTAAACCAAAAGAAACAGAGCCAAAGACTAGGTTTGAGGGTTGGCTTCAAATAGTTTCCTGTAATGAAAATTGGGATGAGAGAAACGATCCAAATGCAATGAGAACCAACTTTGATTTCAATAAAGCTGTTGGGAGCTCTGAGAGAGTACTTTTCCTTACCTTGTTTTCCATTCTAAAAAAACCACCACCCTTTTTCTCACTTAGGCTGCATGAGAAATTGCCCAGAGATTATTGAAAAAACTTGATATATCAGCTGTCTGTAAGACACTTTCCTTCCGAGCAACAAAAGAGAAAGCCCAGGGGTCCACCAAAGATCTCCGTCAAGAACAGAGTTGCTGGGAGTTGAATTTGGAGATGCATTTTACAGTTCTGTGTCTTGGCACAGAATTGAAATAGAAGAAGGTCTTTGGGAATGCCAGAGCCCCATGCACTTGTGCTGGTCCTCTGTGTTTTAGGGCCTCTGCAACCCTCAAATGTTTAGGGGTCTGTGTGTGTATTTGCGGTTTTGAGATAAAATTCACATACCAAAAATGAATCATTTTAAAGTATGCAACCAGGGCCACAGGACTGTGCAATCATCATCTCTATCTACTAGTAATCCCAAAACATCATAACCCCCAAAAGAAATCCCATATCCATAGGCGATCACTCCCCATTCCTCACCCTGGAGCCCCTAAGCAACTACTAGTTTGCTTCTTGTCTCTGTGGATTTGCCTATTGGGGGCATTTTATATAAATAGTGTTAGGCAGTAAGTGACTTTTCGTGCCTGGCTTCTTTCATTCAGCATCATGTCTTCAAGGTTCATCCATGCTGCAGCATGTATTAGTACTCCACTCCTTCTATGGCTGGATCACATTTCTTTGTATGTATATACCACATTTGTATGTATATACCACATTTGTATGTATATACCACATTTGTATGTATATACCACATTTGTATGTATATACCACATTTGTTTGTCTATTCATTCACTGATGGACATTTGAGCTGTTTCCACCTTTGAGCTATGTGAATAGTGCTGCTATGAACATTTGTGGACAGGTATTGAATACCTGTTTTCAATTCTTATGGCTCTATACCTAGGAGTGGAAGTGTTGGGTCATATGGTAATTCTAAGTTCACACTCTTATTTACTTGTGTGTATATAACCCATCTTTTCTCTTTTAACATCTTTTGGAACTCAAGCAAAACAGATAAACTTTTAGGTAATCTAATCCCCTTGAATCTCTTCAATGTGGAGTGGAAGCAGCAGCCATTATCTGTTCCATCTGGAAAACCTTTCTTGGGGCCTGATAATATGGGGAATTTGTTCATCCTGATTTGTGAATCGCCCCAAACTCCAAGCCCTTCTCATCAGGGAAGACAGCTATCATATTTGGGAAGGATGAATTACAGTCAACACTTATTGTGAAGTGGCCCTTTAAGGCCAGGATCTGAAGTTGAACGTCTGACCCTTCCCTCACATTTGTGTAGAGCAGCAGGAGACTTTGAAGTCAAAAGACCCAAGTGCCTGAGGCCACTGAAGTCATTGAGATCCTTGTGTTCTTGTGATGCCTCCCAGGTTACACTGTATCCTCTTCTCATTCTACTCACTGACATACTAGTATCTAGGGGCTGGGTCCCTGAGTCTTGTGAGACCAAAGAAGTTTGGCAGGTGGATGTAGAGAGGAAGGCAATTCCAGGCAGAAAACATGGCGCATGGAAACACAGACATCGGGAAGGGTGAATGAGGGCAAGGACTCGAGAAAAATGCAAAGCATTTGCAACATTCTCAGTGGGAAGTGGAACAGGCAATCAAAAACTGTGGCGAGGAAATAGGAACCCCATGTAAGATAGGGACTGCCTCATTTAAAATTTCTTTATCAGTTTTATATTTTGAATTTTCATCCAAAGTTAAAAAGAAAGCTCCTTTACTCTGTCAAAAACCAAATGAACCCTACACATTGCCCGATTTGTACATGGCTATACAGAAAGAGGAGGTTTTGACGTTTTGGAAAACCATCCAAACCATTGTTTAAATGTTGAGGACATACTTGTTTTCACTCAGTCTTTCCTGGAGGCTTCCAAGTTCTCCAAAATGAATAAATAAATAGAAGTCACTCAGCCATTTCTTTGAACTGCTTATGCTGGAAAGACATCGTCAATTTAGTCTCCAAGTGTCCCTTTACTGTTTGCAGTTGTCTATTGATACAAACGTTCTCTGCTTCCCGGAGAGTTCATCTGGGCTAGAGTTTCTTGTCAAACATGGATGCAAAGAGGAGTTCATTCTTTCTGACTTCAAGTCATAATGAGTTCTCCATCTCTGCTCATTTACTGGGGAGACAACTTCCTCTTGGAACCATTTTTTATTATTATTCTTAAACCATCACTGAGTTAGATTCTTACTTGCTCCCTCAAGGCTTAAAAAGGGCATGGTTTGCTATTATGGGGCTCCTGGTGGCCACAGAGGTCTCAGTTGAAACTCCAAGTAGTTAATTTGTGACTCAGGCTAACTTGGACCCATGAGGTGGCAATATCAGTCTGATTTTTTGACTGATATAGCCTTTTTTTCTTTACCAATAGACCATCTTTGTTTGTACTGATATATTCTATGTTGCCTACTCTTCCATTTTACCATTATATAATACAGTCTTTGAAAATCTTGCCTCTATATTTTCTCTTATCATGGAATAATATTACTCATGAGATCAAGAGATTTTAACAGTGTCATAGATATCACTTCTTTTGCCTATTACCTAAAAACTGGAGGGCTCATATTTAATCATGTGTTTCCAGTAACTTCAACAGGCAGTGATGTTAGAAGGAAGGGGTTGAGAAGGAACAAATCTTCTCTCAGGTCTTCTGGAAGAGCCGATGCAGTGGTGTGTGTGTTTTTCCCAAAGAGGTATAAGGTTGAGCAGTGACAAAAGCCATGCTGGAGATAGGCTGGGGTGCTGGGTCACCAAAGAGCCACTGCTGAGCTCCCTGGGAAAATCTAATTGAAGAAAATTAGTTGAATCGGCTATTTTTGAGATGCAGTGCTAGATGACAGAAGTGATGTGTTGAGAACTCCGGTCTAGGGTCATGTCCTGTGAGATTACATGTTTTAAAATGCAGTTAAGAGGCTGGTGGTATGAATAGAGGAACACCCCTCAAAGGAGAACGCAGGCTCCCAAACACCATGTCGGAGCTCTTTTATGCACTGCCAAGCCAGGCCCTCAGGCTTAGCCTGATTTGGATGTCAGACAGTCTCCTTTTATTTTAAGGGGGCATACACTCTGTTATGCTTTCCATGCTTTTTCCTGAAAGGGTGCCATCATGTTACTGTACCTTTCCCCCAAGTGAGTCAGATGTGCTGACCATTGGAACACCAAAGTGGTGGTTCCCATAGCAGCCAGAACCACATGGAAGCAAACAACAAAAGAGCAACACTGTTCTCAGACCCAGCGGAGAAGTAGGATCACTAGAGCAAAGCAAGGACTTAGTCAAAATGCTGTGCCTCCTGAAACTGACATTCCTTTTCCTAGCTGGGAGAGTTGTACCTCCCTCTCTGAAGGCGTCTTCACAAAGTGAATATTAGAGCCACTCAGACTTTCCGTGGAAGGACGGTCTTAAGTTTCCTCTTGAATGCACGGTTATGGCTAGGATGACGTTATATGGTGGACTCACAAACAAGACCCTTCTGTAGACTTTCAAAGTAAAGCCAGATGTTGGTTGCTGCTTCCACAGAGACTAAGTGAGGTTTCAGGTAAATCAGATATATGCATGAATATGACATTGCATGGTCCATTTCATTGAAATCTGTGCTGGTACAACCTCAAAAGGTTGAGCTGAGCATTTACCTGGAAATAGTTTCAACTTCCATAGAATCATATTTGGGTGAAATACAATTTAGAGGGACTTGCCAGTTTTAGAATATTGACCTTCAGAGCAAGGAGACAGAAGAAACACATGTTCTTAGACATACGACCAAAAAAGATTTTCTTGATTCTGTGTAAATAAGACCCAGAAGACATGGACAAGGAGACAGAAAAGGAAAATTTCTGAACTGATTCATTTGCATGCACAATAGGGAGATAGGATGGTTAGTGGTTAAAAGCATACACCCTGGAGTTAGGCAGATCTGAGTCTGTGACCTCAACATTTCCAAACCTTGATTGCGTTTCCCAAAGAGGGAAATTATACTGATAGCTATAGTTTCCATTTGCTGAGCATTTCCTGTTTGACAGCACAGTGTGAATGTTTTATCCTCATTCAGTCCTCAAACAACTTCATGAGGGAGGTACAGTACTGCCTGATTACAATTAAAGAAACAAGTAGAAATAATTTAAGTAAGTTGTCCAACTACCTCATAGAGCTAACCTGTGTATTAAGCGGTAACTGCAGTGTCTGATGATACCTATGATGGGACTGGATACAGCAGTCCCCCCATTATCTGTTGGGAATATGTTCCAAGACCCCCAGTGGATGCCTGAAAGTGTAGATTGTACCAAATGCTATAGATACTATGTTTTTGTCCTATACGTGTATACCTATGGTAAAGTTTAATTTATAAATTATGCAGAATAAGAGATTACCAGCAATAACTACTAATAGAACAATTATGACAATATGCTGTAATAAGGTTATGTGAATGTGGTCTCTCTCTCCAAATATAGTACTGTATTCACTCTTCTTCTTGTGATGTATTGGCTATAACCCATGCTTTCTGATTATGTTGCCAGAGAAAGGCAGATAATTTTTGGTTTGGTTTTGAGAGCACATGGGTTCTTCACTCTGTACACTGGCTATACCATATGCCCTGCAGCCTGGCCACATATGAACCCGAGTTCATCTGTTCTGTGTTTCACACCCTTCTTGCATTTTTATGAACGTAAGTTCTTTTGGGCTTCTTGTACTAGAAGAGCCCAGTTTCGTCTCAACTGAAGACTTGCTCTGGATGGTATCCATTCTTCTTAATCAACTTCTTCAACTCTGCCAGAAATGCAGCAGCAGTTTATCAGCAGATAAAACCTTTTCAGTAATTTCTGTAATTTTTCAGTCCCAACTGATTCCTGATTCTGTGCAGCCATCTTTATTTGTAGTAAATGGCTTGCGGTCACTCGTTTCAGGGGACTTCTTGCTGAAATCTTGATTTGGGCACATCACATTGCCATCAGCAGGAAAACATTCTGTTTGTTGCTTCCACCTACAAGTTTAATGCCTTTTCCATCTTCACTAAGCACTTATCACCCACTGCGGCCGTAACTTTTGCAGCTTGAAGTGCGACAGCAAAACTCACAGGGATTTCTTCTTCCTTCTCCACATTTCACAGATAGAAGGTTCCTACCACAGATCTCAGCAACCACAGCACAGGGGGTTTTCTCTCCTCATTGAGTCAAGAACTTTCCCCTTTTCACTTCAGGGAAGCACTTCACGGCTTTTCTTCGGCATGTCACTACTCTTGAGTTTTGGGGCCATTATGAAGTAAAATAAGGGCAACTTGAACACAAACCCTGTGATACCCCAGGTCCATCTGATAACCTAGATCAGTGATGGCGAACCTTTTGAGCTCGGCGTGTCAGCATTTTGAAAAACCCTAACTTAACTCTGGTGCCGTGTCACATATAGAAATTTTTTGATATTTGTAACCACAGTAAAATAAAGATTTATATTTTTGATATTTATTTTATATATTTAAATGCCATTTAACAAAGAAAAATCAACCAAAAAAATGAGTTCGAGTGTCACCTCTGACACGCGTGTCATAGGTTCGCCATCACTGACCTAGATGGCTACTCAGTGATTAAGGGCAGGGAACATTTACAGCTGGCCAAAGGAATGAGTCATATCCCAGGTGGGACGAAGCAGGGCATCACGAGATTTCATCAGACTTCTCAGAATGGCATGACATTTAGAAATTATAAATTGTTTATTTCTGAAAATTTCCATTTAATATTTTTGAACTGAGGTTGACAGCAAGTAACTGGAACCACTGAAAGTGAAACCATGGAGAAGGAAGGACTCCTGTGTTTGTCCAATGTGTATCATTTAAAACGACCTTCTGTTTGCCCTGGCCAGGTGGCTCAGTTGCTGAAGTGTCATCTCCTACACCCAAAGGTTGTGGGTTCAATCTTCAGTCAGGTTCTTATGGGAGGCAACTATCAATGTCTCTCTCTCTCACACACGCTGATGTTTCTCTCTCTCTCACCACCCCTCCTCTCTCTCTAAAATCAATAAACATATCCTCAAGTGAGGACAAAAATAAAATAAATAAAACTACCTTCTGTTTTATTTTGAAATGCATTTAAAATTTTTTTTCTCCCCATCTCTATTGAGGTATAATTGGTATACAAAAACTGCATATAATTAATGTATACAATTTGGTGATTTGGGATATATGTATATATTTGTGTTACCATCATCACAACCAAGTAAGAAATATACCCATTATCTCAAAAGTTCTCCTGTGTCCCTTTGTTGGGATTTTGTTTTGTTCTGTTGGGGTTGGGGGATAAAAACACTTGACATCAGATCTACCTCTCAATAAAATTTTAAGTACACAATGCCTTAGTGTCATAAGTATTATTGTGTTATACTAGTAATCACTTATTAACTAGAGGCACTATGTTGTACAGCAGATTTCTGGAACTTACTTGTCTTGTATAACTATCTTTTTACCCATTTCAAATGTCAAATTTTAAATCCCAGAAACTGATCTTTCTCTATAAAAAATAAGCAGTGGGTCCTTAAAGAAAGATTTTCTAATGCCACCTTTTCCTCTACCTGGAGTCACTCTTAAATGTCAAGGGGCAGCTTTACTTTTAAAAGCAGTTTTTATACTTTCAAAAATGTGTTTGGGAAGGCCTTTCATCACTGGTTTATAAAGACTTTGTTTCTCACCAATATGGGGAGAGTATAGAGCAGAAGTTCTTTATGGAGAATATTTTTCCAGTGAAAAGGAAAAACCTAAAAATAAATCTGAACAATCCAAACATCCATTAGTGCCTTAAAAGAAAATATTAGGATCCCAATATTTATACACATCAAGAGATATACATATTTTCCTGAAGGCTGGACAAAAGCCAAGCTCTGACAGTTTCTGCAATGATGAGAGAAAAGCAAATGCATATGGAGCCACAATAGAGTGAACACTCTCTTAAGCCTATTGTTTCATGCCAGATAAAATACAAGTGAGTTGATTGGGAAAGAATTCCTAATAATGCCAGTGTCATCAAGATATAGGTTAAAAGATCTCGTAGTGAAATAAGGGCCAAAACAGATAATCATGGACTTATTACATAAATAATGATCTGTCCTTCATATTGTGGTTGTGGCCCATAAATCTTGATTCATTTTTCTGGCAACGAGGATGAATGTGCAATGAACCCTCCACACAGCCTTGTCTGGACCACCTGGTGATGAGGGCTCAGGAATTTATGGACAGTGGGTGGGGCTTGAGCACAGTCCAGAACATGAATCAGGGCATGACTGGCGGGTCCAAATCCTGTCCTGGCCACGCTGACGTGGGGCTCTAAACCAAATGAGTCCCCACAGGAAACTGACAGCTTCCACACAACTTTATTTCCAGGGTTCCAAAGGATACTTTATTTACCTTTATTGAACTCACACTACTAACAGGGTAACTCTTGTTAAGGTGCCATGCAGCAGGTATGCACTGGCGCCCAACATTTCTCCTGAATACGGTGTCTGTGAGTTACAAGTTAGTAAATATTCTGAATATCACGCTGAGTGGTTGTGTAGTACAATGTAACCTGCTACTGCAACCTCCCTATCAAAAGTCTGAAAGCATATCATATTTTTTAAAGAGATCAATGCAAAAATCAGACATTCTGAATTTAATGTCTAAAATTGGCCTTGTTTGGTCCACTGAGATATGAGAACTTTAACTTTTTGCTTTGCAGATGAACCTCTTTCCAGAGTTTCTAGTTGAATGTTGGTAAATGATTTCTACATAAGGCACAGGCTTTCCCTGTCAAAGAAATGATTTAAATTAAGCTCCTATGACTATAGGATCTTCCTGCTTAAGCCAATGAGTCAGAATCTAGACTTCACAGCAGTTTCAAAGTATACATTTAGACATCACAGTTTTGAAAAACTTCCAATACATTTGCCAAGTGCCTTTCCCCACCACCTTTTAATATTTGAACTGATTTAAGCAAATCTAATCCATATGTTTCTGACTCATTTACACTTGAATCAAAAATATATTATTTTTAAGAGCTATTTAACATCCAACAGCTTTTTGTCACTTGCAAAATATATTTTTTAGACCTTTTCCCCTTAAAAAAGTCATCTTTGGACAAACTAATCTAGAAAAGAGGTATAATTCTAGTTTTAAGTTTTACCATTTTTGAGCGCATCTTTAAAAAAAGTTTTCATTGAATTTTTTTTTCAGTGAGAGGAAGGGAGAGGTAAAGAGAGAACATCAATGTGAGAAACAGCAGTTGTCTCCAATATGCACCCCAACCAGCTGCAACTTGGGTATGTGCCCCAACCAGGAATCGAACCTATGACCTTTCGGCGTACAGACAATGATCAACCAACTGAGCAGCACCTGCCAGGACTGAGCCCATTTTGTCTGCATGCTGATTTTTTATTCTTTTACTATATAATTATCAGCTTTAGTGCCATTGTGGTTCCTATTAATTCATTTCACACATTGAATATCCTCTGGAGACTTTCATTTTTCAAGTATCTTTAAGCTCAGGTCGTTTAGGGCTTAAGGAGTAAAATAAATGGGGTGGGAGCAATTTTGCTTTTTTTTTAATGTGAATAACTTCAGTAATAACTTCTTAAAAGGCATACACACTATGTGATCCATGTCCAGTGCTGAATTATTTTCCTTCATTTTGAAAACAAATAAATAAAATCCCAGAGGGCACAATCATTCTAGGAAAATCCTCCAAGGATGCCAACAGACATTAACGCAGTCCTTGAATTTAAGGTGACTCGAATCAGAATCTGCTGTTTCCAATGTACTCATGCATAAAGAGAAACAAAGGACTAGGGACCTCAGAAACACTGGTATCACCTACTGCTGTATGACAGCCAAAAGCTTTTTTTTTAAAGAAAATATTATTTTTTCACTTTCTCCAAAAAGTTCATCTTGTTTAATGCATTTTAGTAATGGCCATAGATATGTTTCTATTTCTCACTGAAAATACTTCTATTAATCACTTCCATGTGTTGGTATCCATGCTGAGGTAAAGTTGTCTTTGCCGTAAACCACCCACTTATTTACTTTGACGTGACATTTAAAGTATCCTGTCTTTTCCTTACATTTATTTAACAGCTTCATACCCTTGATGTAGTACAATTGCTCTCAGATTTATAGATCTATTTGAGAAATAAAATGGAGCCCAAGAGTCTTCCAGAGAATAATTACCGTGGGCTCCATAAGGCATTTCACGCATCTGTGTGTGATCTGGCAACCTATCTTCCACAGTATATTTAACATGAGATTTAATTAACATGTGGCAAGAACATCCAGGCTCCATGAAGCTATTTAACTCAAGATTTTAAAATTCGCTTTTCATTAAAAAAGAACCTGTAAGCATTCAAATACATCCATGAAGGTTAGTTTGGTTAGGAGGTATATCAGAGATTATTAGAGGATATGACAGTTCAGATGATGTCTACATGATAAATTCATTGCCTTAATACAGTGCGTGAGTGCAGCAATTCATGGTAGATACAAAATGAATAGCATGATCAAAGGAATGGTTGGTGTGAGTGGCCTTATCTTTGCAGCCAATGGTTTATTGGTCCCACCCCAGGAGCCATTTCATCAGCCTCTGCACTTGACTGAAAGCATCTCAGGACTTTCCTTTCAGTTCTCCCACTTCCTTGCTACTTACCCCAATGCCATCTCTCGCTTTCCTATTGCGTTTAAGATGCCCCACACCCTCCCACGACTCCCATCAACAAGTATGGAGACCTTAGCTTGGGATATCTACTTGCACTCCTATAGAGAAGAGGGAGTCAATATTTTAGAAGAACTCACAGCAATTACAAAGGCATTTGCTCTCAATTTCCATGATTGATCCAAGTTAGAGAACATAGGAACCTTTCAGCGATCAATAAAATCCTAGGATCATAATACCTTGCATACTTAAAAATGCTTTGGAGAATCAACTGCTCAGTGCTAATCTACACGGTGTAATGCACCTCTACAGGTTGGGTGTTTTAAGGAGACACACACAAAAGGTTCTGCCAACTCCTTTAGTAGCTGCAGTGCTTAAATGTGAATGGCACATGTCAAATAAACACACTCTAATGTGAGTAGTGCCAGTAATTGCCAATTCTACAATTAAGTCCATGTTCTTAAGCCCCTGTTCTTGTCTTAGAAATAAAAATTACTGCTTTGATTCCTACTTCAAGCTAGGGAAGCAGAACACACATCTGGCAGTATTGGACAGTGCAGAGAAAGTCTTCAAGCAAAAGCCAACCCCCTTAGCATTAACATTCCAAAGGTTATTTTTAAGGACACATAGTCAAACATGCAGAGTATTTATGTTCTGGAATCCTGATTCTGTCATTGGGCACACCACTTGGATACCAAAGGATTGTGAAAAAGAAATATGTTGATCTGCATGGTTTAAATAAATGAGAAAATCTGAATGAAATTTTCTTTAACATATATCTATAGAAAAGTAAAATCAAAAAGAATATTAAAATGAAATGCGTGTGTATATAGAAAGACGCATTTGCAGAATTAGATGATATGGTTTAAAAGTAGTAAGTCTTAGAAATGACACCAAAAAAAAATGGTAAGTTGACTTTCGCTTAGATGACAAAGTTAATTTCTGTTAATGTGAAAGTTCCAGCTGATGTTCACCACTCCCACATACAAGGAGTCTTTGATGAGGAATCGCTGGGTACAGGCCAAGAGTCCAAGCTCATGAAATGGAAAGTTCAGGGACCACAATCTCACCCTTGGGGAGGTGAGCACTCTATGATAATTCATATCACCTCCCATGAGGGGCTGTCTCATGCACACCTGCTGTAGCAGATATGGTTACAGGATTTGTTGATATGCCTGCTTATGGTTTCCTACAAGAACAAAAACATTTCGGATGTTGACTCTAATGGACTAACAAACCAGTCCTCCTGGCATTGTTTGAATAGAGTTTGAGTCCCAGAAACATAACAGGTTCTGAGAATGGGGAAGCAGTGCAACATAATGGGGGGAAAACAAGGGATTTAGAGGTGAAAAACTTAACTTCAGTTTGCTTCCTAATGCATAGCTGTGGATTAGTTACTAAAATTCACTAAGCTTTGAATTCCTCAGTTTTAAAATGGTGATAATATCATTGCCCTGTGAAGGACTAAGGTCCTCTGTATATAAATAAAGCACTGTATAATTATCAAGCATTATTGTTATTCATTTATTTTTTCAACAAATATTTAGTGAAAATCTCTTCTAAACCATGCAAGCATTATTACATATTCTCAGCAATAAGATGTATGGGTACCAACCTTCAAAGAAAGGATAGGCAATCTAATGGAGATTATAAGTGAGAAAATAGCCAATTTCAATAGAATAGAATAGAATAGAATAGAATAGAATAGAATAGAATAGAATAGAATAGAATAGAAACCAAAAAAATATTAGCTAATGCCTCAGGGTGGGAACTGTCTTTGTTTAGAAAAAATACCTTGGAGGTGAAGAGGGAAAGGGGGTGTGAGTACTTCATGGGTATTTCTTCAGAGTCTACTATGTTGCTAGAATCTCTTGATTCTTGGGATTCATCAGTAAATAAAATGCAAGCCTTGCTCCCAGGGAGCTTACAGTCTACTGAGGGGGAGATGATGGCCATAGAGAACAATTTAGAGGGCAAACGTGATGGGGGTGCAGTTCATGAAGGCTGGTCAGAGTAGGATTTATCAAGGAATAGTTGAGAAAAGACGGTTGGAGGTAGGGCAATTAGCTATGTGGCCATTTGGGAAACAGCATTCCAGGAAGAGGTACCAGCCAGCACAGAGACCTAAGGAGGAAGCAAGGCAGCCTTTCCTAAGAACAGGAAGACCTGGAACAGTGGGGTGGAAGGAATGCCTCAGAGAGTAGTGGAAGATGAGGTCTGAGAGGTTCCAGGGCCCCTATAGGTCCTTACTAGACTATCAGGGGCCTGGAAGAATTTGACTTTTCTCTCCTGAGTAAGGTTTTGAGTTCATGGAACCATGACTTGTGTTTGAAAAGGACCACTCCGATTAGCAAACCATCCTTTTAAAATAAAAGAACAGAACTGGATTTCAAAGGGGAAAGGAGGGCAATGAGGAGAGGGTAAGGTGAGAGAAAGCATACAGGCTCCATGGAAGGATCAGGCGGGTGGGGGGGAGGGGGGGAGAAGACTGCTGAGAAAAGTGAGAAATTCCCATCATAGTATTTAAATTTGGCTCAAGCTGGGGGAGCAGTCAGGGCACATGCCCAGGTTGTGGGCTCCATCCCCAGTAGTGGGTGTGCAGGAGACATCCAAAAATGTTTCTCTTTCATAGATGTTTCTATCTCTCTTTCTTCCTCTCACTTCCTCTCTCTGAAATCAATAAAAACATAAAATTTTAAAAAGAAAAGAATAGTCTATGCCCTCACCAGGTAGCTCAGTTGGTCAGAGCATCATCCCAATAAACCAAGGTTTTGGGTTTGATCTCTGATTAGGGCACATACCAGAAGCAACTAGGGAACACAAATCAATGTTTCTCTCTCTCTCTGTACTTTTCTTTTTCTCTCTAAAATCAATAAATAAAAATTTAAAAATAGTCTAGTACCAGTTTTTGCTACTTTATTAATCTTTAATACTGCTATTTATAGTTACCAAATTACCAAGTATATGCTAGACGATAGTAAATGGAAATTATTCATTTTCTAGGTCGTCTTTGGGAGTGAGAGACAAATTAATCAAGTTCTCAATACATTCTTAAGACATCCTAATGTGACAGTGACTGTGAACAAATTGCTACTGTCACCAGGTGACACATTTTCTTTCATTTCAAATAAAATATTGCATCAAAGCGGCCATTCCTTTGACTCAATTCAAAACCTATTCCTGGACCACTCGGTTTCTTTAAAGCCCACCAGCCTCATCAATACTTCTTTGACTATGGCACCTAGAAGGAGCTATTGGAAAATGTGTTCTGGGGGCCAGAGAGAGAAAAAACAGGAGAGAGACAACGTGAGGGAGGGACTGAGGAAAGATCAAGTGGCAAGAGAGATACATTCATCTGCAAAGGGAATTTTTCTCCGGGGAGAGAGAGAATTAAATTTGGCTCAAGCTGGGGGAACAGTTGTTCTGTGATCGCTCTTACATCTGATTGTAGAGTTATTCTTCACAGGTCATACATTCATTTTCCACTGGAAAAAAATATTCCACTAGCTGCTCCATAGGACGCGACTAATAAATAATAAGTGGAAACAATAACTCCGTTCGGTACAATTTATTTCAGTGGGTCAAGGCACATTTTTATTGCTTGCTGTCGAGGGCTTTGTGTTCACAGTGTGTTCCTGGGCCTATTTATCAAGACACAGGTACCAATATTGGCGGAAGAGGGGGACCAACAGGAACTAATCAATTCCAACCTCGTGGTTTCTCTCATGTTCCTCAACTGCCAATGCACAGGCTGTATTCGACATTCTGAGAGCCTAGGAAACCACAAGCCAGCAAAACCTGCTCTCCCCGTGCAGTTATATATCCTGTAGGAGGACAGATTTCCCTGGTTTGGGTGCACCGTGACATGCGGTGGTGAGAAGGAGGTGGGGGCCGGCACTGGCCTTCGGAGAGGCCTGGCACTGTTGACTGTTGAGCCAGCTGTCTGGCATCACATTACTTGCAAAACAACCCTTCATTTTTCACTCCCCTAAAGCTGGAGGGCGGTAATTCCTGGGATCATTACCCTTGTCTGTAAAATATAGGAATGTGAGAATGTGCTGGAATAGGTTTCAAAGCCGGTGGACCTTGTGGTCTTGATATCAAGTTGGGTGCCCAGCTTTTCGTTTTATAAAACCATCGCCTATGCGCTTGTGGGCATCGTGCTGCATAAGCACTTTGCTGCTGCCAGAATGCAGAGGGACCTGGCGTGACCAGACTGTTATACGGCCTGTCATTACAACTCCGATTACACAGAAATATTTCTGGGCTATATATTGTGAAATGAAGAAAAAAAACAGGTAATAAAAATGTATATAAATATATATGTGTTTTAGATATAATATTCATAGGGGGAAATCTGGAAAAGCTACACAACAGTGATGTTCCCAATAGTTCCTTCTGTGTAGCAGGACCTGGGTTCTTTTTCATGTATTTATTGCCTGTACTTTCTACTCTTTTAAGAGAACAGACGCTGGGCTTGGGTTCTGCCTCCAGCACTCAATAGCTGGGTGATTTGGGATGTTATTTCACTTCTCTAAATTTCAAATGCTCCATTTGTACCAATGGAAATAATAATAGTATCCACTATTAAATGAAAATAAATGAGGTTCAATATATTAAGAGCTTGGTTCAGGTTCTGGTTCACAGTAAGCACTCAACAAATGTTAGTTATTAGTCATGTGGTACAATTATGTTAGCGCTGTTGCTATTACTGATGCAATATATATGCATTTGGTGAAACTAACAGAGACCTTTCCTGAGACCTGTGATTACCTGCTCATGTGTGTGTGTTCCTCAGAGACCCTCTGGGCCGGGCTCTTACTTGCACTTCTCAGTAAGGGTGGGATTTGTGGGTTCCAAGCCCACCCACAGCACTCATCAAACTGGCTTGGTCCATACCTTACCTAAGAAAATTGTATCTTCATGTTTTTGCCTAAACTAAAAAGAAAATAATCTGCAGACCGTAGCTACTCACCGAGATCCTCTAAGTCAGTGGTTCTCAACCTTCCTAATGCCGCAACCCTTACAGGTCCTCATGTTGTGGTGACCCCCAACCATAAAATTATTTTCGTTGCTACTTCATAACTGTAATTTTGCTACTGTTATGAATCGTAATGTAAATATCTGATATGCAGGATGTATTTTCATTGTTACAAATTGAACATAATTAAAGCATAGTGATTAATCACAAAAACAATATGTAATTATATATGTGTTTTCCGATGATCTCAGGCGACCCCTGTGAAAGGGTCGTTCGACCCCCAAAGGGGTCGCGACCCACAGGTTGGTAACCCACAGGTTGAGAACCGCTGCTCTAAGTTCTCTTGAATGCCACTGGCAACTGGATTGAGAGCATCCAGAGTGAACATCTCACTGTTGTGATCGAGTCCTTTGTCATTCTGAAACAAGGAGAAACAGTACAGGATGCTGCAATCTCAAAGACCCTGAAGAAAATTAGGCAATAGGTGAGAATTGCATACTTAAAAACTATGTTTTGTTAGGATGCTGGAAAGCCTTATGGTTAAGGGTTGTTGAAAATTTGGACTGGCCTCTAGGTATTTTGAGTTTCTTCAACAGGATTTGAGATATTATAGCTGAATCTCTAAAGACATGTAGATAAAGCTCTGTGTTTTCGGGGTTTTTTTGTTTTGTTTTGTTTTGTTTTTTAATCCTCACCCGAGGATATTTTCCCATTGATTTTCAGGGAGAGTAGGAGAGAGAGGGAAAAGAAAGAAACATTGATGTTAGAGAAACACATCAATTGGTTGCCTCCCACACAAGCCCTGACCAGGGCCTGGGCTGGGGAGGAGCCTGCAATCAAGGTACATGACCTTGACCAGAATCAAACCTGGGACCCTCTAGTCTGCAGGCTAACACTCTATCCACTGAGCCAAAATGGCCAGGGTAGCTCTGTGTATTTTTATAAGGAGAACTGACCTTATGTCAGAGCATCTGCCTACTGATGAGATGCCCAATACTTCAAAGGGTCCTGTCTTCCAAGAAGTAGTCACCCCATTCATCTACCAGGAGACTGCCATCCCTCCTCTAACTGGGTCTGAAATCCCCCAGAAGAATCATTTCCCTGGGTTGGTCATTGTCTCTAGAACACTAACATTTTGATGGCAACGGGTTAGGACTCTGGCTAGAAGAGCACTCTCAGCTTGCTCCCTCTCCCTGGCCTGGAAGCTCACTAGATGGGCACCTCCGGTCAGTGCAACACTTGGTCTCTAAAATTTTTGCTTTCATCAGGTTGACTGGCCCTGCACATAGTGGCAGATGCAGAGAGTGTGAGAATATAATTGCAAGCATGGCTAATTAGGCTTAGTGAGGGCAGGAAAAGAGGGCAACAAGCTCGGACAGGCTGGGCCTTAGACCCAGGAGGTGTAAGGGTAGGCAGTGGTGGTAGGGGAGGTAGAGGAAAAAGCGAGCCAGGGATTGCTGGGGAAATGGTGCCCAAACAGAGGAGGAAACAAAGACCATCCAAGGTTACTTTTGTCTCTGGTGACTTCTGCCCGATAATTATAGTGACACAGGGAGCTTGAGAGCATCCTGTCTGATGATTCCTGATATGTTATGTGCGTCAAGAAGGGCCTGGAGAGCTAGTAAAAATGCGATTCTCCCAGCCCACGTCTAGATATGATGGCTGGCCTATGAGAGTAAGGGCCTAGAATCTGCATTGTAAGAATCCTAGTGGAACTTAGGGCGTAGGCCTATAAAGTACATTTCTTAAAACTCTTCTAATTTTAACCATCTCATTTTATGAATGAACAGATGGAAGCCCAGAGAAGTCACGTGACTTACTCTATGCTGCACTGACGATTTGGTGTCAGACTGGGCTAGAAACTAGGTGTCACTTCCTCACAAACCAACTGTGTGCCGGAGACTTTTCTAATTTCAGACCAGGCTGCCCCTCTTTAAAAGTAATGGTCTTCATTTCCTGGAATGTGCCTTCTCTTTCTGCCACCTGGAGAGTCCTGGGAATTCCTTGTATGTGTAATGACAGGTCAGAAATTTGTGCCTAACAAAATATGGCAGAACTAAGATTCAAGAAACATCAGTTGGCCATATGGCTACAGACTGTGTAGCTATAGGTCCCCCACGCTCAACGCTGCACACCCAATGCCATATAAACAGAAGGTCCATATCCGCAATGCTCTGGAACTTGGTCTCACAGACCCTATCGAGAACCAGGTACAGGCAGGATAATAACGGCACAACCATGAGAACAATGGTCCACAGAGGCCTCTTGCTCCACCTACTCTCCTCCTAGGACGAGCCATCTGCCATGAAATTAGCCAAAGAATCCTGATCCCAGTGGAACAAGCCACAGCAGAGTCACTCCTCACAGCCACCCATCATCTAGTGCAGAGACTCATCTTCAGCTTCTACCTGGGATAAATATTTAGGTGAGATGACTCTACTAGTTTTATATTTAAGACCAAACTATGTTTGAAAACATCATATTCTTTAGGTGAGGCCATCTGAACATACTTTAGATGATCTCAAATAGTTTGCATTCTCCCGAGCTTCCCAGCCAGAGTGATTTCCCATCAGGTTGGTCAGTGCATTGAGCCTGGCTCCGCAATAGCACACAGCAACAGCACCACCCCAGCTGATCCATGGGCAAGGCCTTGAAGTGCACTGTGAGGGTAGGACACGAGGTTCGAAGACCGAGAGGACGGCTCAAGCTTGCTCTTTGACTGAGAGGTCAGAAGGTACCAATGGGCAACCTGTCAGGTCCCGGAATCTTGGGCTCCCCAAAGGGAACAGATCCTGTATCTGCAGACATCATTCAATCCTGTTAATCCCCAAATCCTTAGATTTGACTCAGACAAAGGCAAATAGGCAGAACGGGTCAGAAGCTTCAAGCTTCATGATTATGAAAATTAGAGAGTGGCATAATAAAACTAATGAGATTTTATAGAGAGAAACTTGCTCTAAAAAAATCAAGCAGTTACATAAAGTAGTCCAACATGAAGTCAGTCTCTCTCTCCACCCCCATCCCCTGGCTACACACACACACACACACACACACACACACACACACACACGTACAGAGAATTGGCATAATATCAGAAGTAAAAAAAAAAAAGTCAAAACACTGGATAAGAAACAAGTCCAGAGCAACTGATTTAAATGTTCAAAAATATTAAAAGATGTAAAAACACAGAGTGAATGTTTCCGTTTGCAGATTTCGGCTGCCAATCCTGTCATTCTGAACTTTGCCATATAGGTCTCCAGAATTAAAAACTAAGCTCCCAACTTTGCTTTTCTTCATGTTTCACCCTTGATTATAAAAATGTTTTAAATATTGAGAGACAGCTTTGCTCAGAGAGATTTAATCATAATGCAAGACTTTGTGATAGCACAGTGAGGTGCCCAGGCCATGAAGCATGGAGGCAGTCCCATTCCTTCACCCATCACTGCCTTCATCAATGCATCCTTTCATTCTCATGCATGGATTCATTCACCTGCCCAAATGTAGACGCTGACTTCCACTCTGAAATGATAGCATTTTCCCCTAACCCATGGTCGGCAAACTGCGGCTCGTGAGCCACATGCGGCTCTTTGGCCCCTTGAGTGTGGCTCTTCCTAAGCCTTAGGAGTACCCTAATTAAGTTAATAACAATGTACTTACCTATATAGTTTAAGTTTAAAAAATTTTGCTCTCAAAAGAAATTTCAATCGTTGTACTGTTGATATTTGGCTCTGTTGACTAATGAGTTTGCCTACCACTGCCCTAAACCATCCTCTTCTAAGTTATTGACTACCTCTGTTAATGGCTTTATTGTCCCCCATTCTCTCCTTTCCTCACTAGCCAACCCTTCGATACCACCATGAAAATATAAGTGACTAAATTATCTGCCCCTCACACACAGCTGATTAGGGGTTCTCTTTCTCTTTGAATTCCCATATGAGGCATCCCATAATTTCTTTTACATCCATATCCTCTTCCTACCGCCGCGGTCATAACTCGGTCTGTAACCCCTCTGAGTAGACCACTGAAGTCACTTCCTGCCAGTCTCCCATTCCTATTTCCTCTCTACCTCCATCCATTCCCTGCACTCGTCAAACAGTGTTCTGATCTCATCACTCCTCATGAAATCTAGTAGAGTCCTTATAACTTGGCACAGTTTGGCTCTAATTTATTTTTTTGGTCCTATCTCCTGCTGCACCCAATCCTGAAATTTCCACTTAAGCCAGTCCAGACCACAAATATGGCCTTGCCAGTTTCTGAACCTGTCTGTGCCTAGAATGTACCTGTCTGTATGCCCATGCTCACCCCATCTCATCTTATTCAAATTCTACCTACTTTGAAGGCTCATTTGTATAGTCTTCATATCTTTCTCTACCCCTCAGAGCAAATGTTATTTACAGCATCCATCATGTTCTTTCTTACATTTTCGATATTTGTAACCATACTTTTTCCTCTACTAGGTTATAGTCTCAGGATGGGGAGAATATGTGTCTCATTTATTTTTCCACACAGTGGCTACCAAGTACCTTGTGCATTTTAGGCATGCAATAAATGATTCTAACTGAAGTGAGTAGAACACAGAAACACAATACAGCCCTCACCCTTAAAAGAACTGAGGAGAGAACTATATGAAAGAGCATGATAGAGTGAGAGTCACAAGCTTTTTGCTGTGGAGGTATTTTACCACCCAACTAGACAATGCATATTTATATCATGGACCATCAATGTCTCTTAGGTGGCTGACACCGAGAGTATAGGATTCTCTCTGCTCCAATACCTCCGGCCCAATCAGGGCATTCGCAATAAAGCACACATACAGTTTGGCATTTTCAATTGATAGTGGACTCAAAGATATCTTCTGAATCCCTCATTTCAAACATGAAGAAGTTGAATGAAGTGCAAGGGTGCTAATAATATCCTTGTACATTTATTATGTGCCAGATGCTGCACCAAATGCTTTGCATGCAATTCATCTTGAATTCTTATCACCCTACGAAGTGGGCAGACTTATCACTCCACATTTCATAGGGAGGTGGTGAAGCTGACTATTAAGAGGCTGCATAACTTGCCCAAGTTACATAAAGCAAGGAGTGGGCAGAATCAGGGTTAAAATCCACGTCATGTGACCCAACGATGTTCTTTGTTAGGTAGGTAACGCAATGTTTATGTGATCTTTCAATGAGTAAGAAATAGGTATGAGACGACAGCTCCAAACTTCTGACATCTGTTCTACATCGCCTTCATTCATCACGTCCATTCAGATTTCGCTGGTCAATATGACAAGTTTGCAAGTGCTTAGGGAACACAAATTAAAATCTAATACTACTGGCTTCATATCACTGAGTGGTGGCTACTCCTTTATCTGTCCTAATGTCTTGGTGCTTTTTGACATGTTTGAAATTTTCTATAATTTAAAAAAAGTCTATGGTTTTTAAAAAAAAAAAGACAAAATAAATTAGGATTTCTTATTCTCCAACACTAGAGGACATTCTCCAGGGAAGGGCCGGGTCTAAAACTCCTTATCAGGCTATATATAATCTCACATAATAATTTTCAAGATGCTTTTCCACTGGGATTCATCTAACAACACAATTTTACATTTTGGTAGTGAATTTTCAGAAAAATGTATCCGAAAAGAGTGGGGAATCAGCATACTTTTGAAACTGGGGTGAGGGGATCATATTCCTTTCATGGGCATAGACCGCCCTCTGCTGTAGAAAATATGCTTTTACAGCCCTTGTCTTATCCAACAGCACAGCTCTTATAGCTGATATGCTTCATAAAACAAGATGGTAATTGAGTGCAGCATTATACTCATTATGCCATAAGCTTATCGCCTTGGACCTTAAAGGCAGAATGTGGCGATTCAGATTATGAAGTTAGTGATATGATTTTCACATGTGCTTTAAAAAGAACTCTTTTTACTTTATAATAATTCCTTGAATGGCCAAATCTTATTTAGTGGGAGGTCAGAGCCACTGGCCAGAGCAATTCTTTTACTCTCCTGTGAGAAGAAAGCGCCAACTGGGGAGAGAAGTTCCCACCACAGGACTGTGGTCTGGATTGAATGACATTTGCAAAGCACCCAAGCACAAAGTAGGGACATGGTGATGGCTCAGCAAACAGAAATGTCCCTCATTATCATTATCTTCACCATAATCACATTGAGAGGGGTGCATTGTCTGCTAGGGCTGCCATAACCAAGTACACAGACTGGGTGGCTTAAACAGCACACTATTTTCTCATGGATCTGGAATCTGCAAGTCCCAGACCAAGGTGCAGTCAGGGCTGGATTCTGTAGAAGCCTCTCTTCCTGGTCCTCACATGGTCTTGTCTCCACATGCGCATGAGACAGAGAGTTCTGGCATCTCTACCTCTTCTGATAAGGACAACAGTCCTATTGGATTAGGTCCCAGCCTTATGACTTCATTTAACCCCAATTACCCCCATAAAGGCCCTATCACCAAAATGCTGTCCCTTTGGGGGAGACACAATTCAATCCATAACAAGGAGGGTAGTAAAACATCTCCTGGCACATGTTGAAATGCACAGGCTGCATGCCTGCCCTTCCACCAGGAGGTCTGCGACTGCTTGACATGAGCATTCAGGCGTGGTGGTGTGACCCTGAAGCTTTGTGCACTCCACTGGTGCCTTGTCCATGGAATTCCCCAGGCGGTTCTCCCGCACTTGGGGAAGACTGTCAATGAAGCCTAAAACAACTGATATTTCATGCCAAAAGGAGTTGGACTGGCCTCAACTTAAGCTGAAAAATCAACAAGAAAAACCCAGTCCTCAAAACCATCTGATTAATGAAGTTTCTCTCTTTCTCCATCTTCAGTGATTTCATCTCACATCTGTAAGCCAGGACTATTCCAGCACTGATAAGCAGGAGCAATCAGCCTGTGCTTGTTGACGCCAACATTCCGAAAGGACCAAAATGACTCTTGGCCCTTAGAAGGAGGTCACTTTGTACTGGCAATAAATGTTATGTTATGCTCACAGGACTACTTTTTGGCCTCCCAGATTGCTATTTCATTTGCAAGTCATTTAAGATCCAAGGCACTATTTGGCATAGGTAATCACTATAGTAGAAACACTGAAAGTGCTAAGATCATTGTGGATTTAGTAAAAAAAAAAAAAAATTATTTGGCCAGAACAACTTGTACCAGGCCCACCGCCACATGTTTTCAAAGACCAATTCTGGAAAACAGGAAAATGCATCAACATCATTCCTGTTTTGCTTGCTAAGGTTTAATTTTTTCTTGTGTTTGGGGGTAAGAAATCAAGTAGGGAAAGAGAACAAAAGAATACAGAGAAGACAATGAACCTATATATTTAAACGATAGGTGGCTGGCCTTCTCCTTCCTCCTTCCCTTACTTTGGAAAAGATTTCATCCTTTGTCAAGTAGTCAAAGCTTATTGCCATAGATTGCATTCTTTAGAGAAAATAACAATCTTTGTGGTTTTAAAAACTTTTTTGTCAACCTAAAATTATTCCCACTGGTTTTTTGAGGTGTGGCCAATACTTGGATAATTTCATTCATTGAGTGATCTCACGGGACTTGCTAGGAATGAGTCTTCTTACAAGGCCCAAAAAACTCCAGATGCCAGCCTCAAGCTCCCTCTCCAAATTTATCTTTTCCTGCTCCTTCCAACCAACCAACTTGCATATCCCTTAACACACTGATTGCTCTTTTCAGTCTCTATGCTTTTGCATAGCGGTAACTTCTGTCTACTATGCCTCTCCAACCCCACCTTGTTCGATAAACTTGTAATCATTGACATTTTGGATATAATCATTTGACAGTTTGGAACATCTTTGTGATCACTACAGAATTCATTTTCATAGTGCGTACCTCTATTACAGCACTTCTTGTAATGAAAGATAACTATTTCTTTACATGATAAGAATAGCTAACATTTTTCAGTACATGTAATATGGTGGAAATGCTGCTATATGTCTTACGTGCATTATTTCTACTCCTATTAAACATGAAATTGTATGATGGGGAAACTGAGGCTTAAAGGAATTACATGGTTTGCCTTTGATTGCACAGCTTGTGTGTGTGGAGCTCAGATGTAAACCCACTTCCTTTCTGCCCAGCCATGCATTTGTTACCCCATTCCATCACCATTCCATTTACCATCCCCACTGGATGATGAGCTGCCTGATGGCAAGCACATAATTCATTCCTTCTGATGTTCTTAATGTCTAGCGTAATATCCTACATTTAATAGTTGTGTAGAGATGCATGTTGAAGAAATAAATGAAACTAGTGAATCATGCAAAACTGTTTTAAAGCAAAGACCAAATAGTCAGGGCTCTACTTTCAAAGGCTGAGAAAGGAGGTCCTCAGAAGGAGTCAACATGAACTGGTCTTGGTCCATCCCATATCCTCATCTCCCGTTCACTTCCCTGATGTTTCCCTGCCCCCTGTATTTCGGTCTAGCAGAGCTGTTTCAGGTCCGCTTCCTCAGAATCGCCAGTACAACTGCCCAAATTGCATCGAATGTTCTCATTCTCTCACCTTTCTCACTAAGCCCTTTATCTTTTTCATCCATGCAACTGTGAAATCCAAACTCCCTGAAAACGATACTCTCTGGACTAATCAGACAAGAGGAAAACTACAATAACTAAATGTTTTCAGTGCCTACTCCATGAGGGACAGCAGTTTGGAATGGTCAGGTGTGAGGGTTCTGGAGTCAGTCACACTTGTGTGCATTAAATGGTCCTCACACTCACCGCATCATCTTGGGAAAGGGGACAGAGCAATCTCTTCAAGTGTGCCCATCTCCTCGGGTAGTTCTGAGAACTCATACTTCTGAAGCTTAGGATTTGGTACAATGTAAATAGTCAAGAAATTTTAGCTAATATCAATAAAACAGAAAAATCACAATAAAAAAGTAACCTTTGGTAGATGAGCAGCAAGCAAAAGAGGAAGGGAGGAGTGCTTTTTACCCTCTCTCTAGGTTTTAAGGCCCAACTTTCAGTGATCTGATGAAACACATCACTCCTGGGCTACATCCTTGGCTGCCCATTGAAATTTGGGATCAGGAGCAAAAACTATAGTCCTGCATCTATGAAACCAGGTAACAGCTACACGCCCTGTGGTTTTTGGCAAGGGGATTAATTCAAGGGAAACTGTTCCGAAAACAACAAGCCATTTCCTGTTTTATGGAAATGGCTCATAAACACTTGGGCTGTAGCCTTTGAACAGAAGCATGCCAGGTCTCTAGTGACTGCTGTTCATAGAAATTATTAGTTACAAGTGTTGAGTCTTATGGAAAATTAATGGTGATTCTTCAGAGGTGCAAATGGGGAGCAAATGGATAAGGGAGAGGAAACGGGCTCCAACAAGGAACAGGGACAAGTGGAGAGACAAGGGTGAAGATAATGTTGCCCAACTTACTTAATTTTAATTCTTCTTTTCCTCATGAGAAATACACTTCCTTCACCCCTTTGCCTGTAAATTTCCCAACAACTTCTTTGACAAGTAAATGTAACATTTTCTCTTCCTAAGTATTCCTCTGAACTAAAGGCTATGCACAAAAACAAAATTTTGTTGGGGAGGAAAGGTTTGAAGGAAGCAGTAGAGTGTGACAGTCAAGGAAAGCAAAAGTAGCCCTGGGTTTAAATCCCAACCTTGTCAGTCATTAGTCATGTGACCCTGAGCACTTCATTTAACCTCCCTGAATGCTGTTGTTTTCACTGTAATAATGTAGACAAATTATTTCCACTTAGAAAAGTTGTTGTAAGGATTCAAAGAAAATACCTATGAAATACCCTTACTATGATATTAGCACTCAAGATTTACTATTAGTATTTTAATCATTATGTATATATTTAACAAAATATTTGTAATTACGTAATCAAAATTATATTTGTGGTAGATTCTCAATGGCCTATACTATATCTATTTTAAGTGCTCAACAGAATGAGAAAGTCCACTCATGGTCCATCCATTCCCAAAGCCATTTTGCCACTCCAGAGATCACCAAAGCTCCACTGATGTGTTAGGTCATAACGTATTTTTCATTTAGAGCATCTTTCAATTGAGTTACAACCAATGGCAAAATCCATGTAGTTATTCCCAGGGAGCAAGCCACTTGACCAAGTTAAAGCTGAGTCTGATTTGCCTCATGAGCAATTCAGGCCACACCTGAAGGGAAAAGACTATTGTATGTAATTGCTAGAGATAGTGTTATACTTTGGATCCCTGCCCACTTAGAAGTGAAAACACTGCAGGTCACTTAGTAGTCATTGGACAAGCATCCAAACGTGCTTGAGAATTAGCCAACTTTCCTTCTAGTAGAAGAATAATCTTAGATAAGGAGGAAAGGCGGGAGGAAATAAGAAAGAATGGAATGAGCTCAAATTCAGTGTATCTCCCTTTAAAGGAATTGCTGTATACCTTACCCTGTCTGCCTCCTTTTTAAAAAATATAATTTATTGATTTTTTTACAGAGAGGAAGGGAGAGGGACAGAGAGTTAGAAACATTGATGAGAGAGAAACATCCATCAGCTGCCTCCTGCACACCCCCTACTTGGGATGTGTCCGCAACCAAGGTACATGCCCTTGACGGGAATCGAACCTGGGACCCTTCAGTGCGCAGGCCTATGCTCTATCCACTGAGCAAAACCAATCATGGCCTGCCTCCTTTTCCCTTAATTAGAGTGAAGCTCCTGAGCACAGGGAGCAAATCTTTGGCTGAGCACCACAGGCAGCAGGTACTCCATTCACTTCTATGTAACTGTTGAGTTTAACTCACTGTGACACTCACACACAACCATTAGCGAGGCGCCTGCTTCTGCTCAGTCTTCAGAGAGGAGTGTCTGTCAAGCCCTACTTGGAATTAGAGTCAGGAAAAAAGATGTGAACATTTCATGGGATGAGAGCCCATTCTGAGAATGGCTCAATCACAAATAGTGTATTTGCTGAGAATGAATAAAAACAAGGGGGGAGATGAAATATTGGTATATATATATATCCCTAATATGCAAATAGACCGAATGGCGGAATAACCAAACAACCGAACAACCAGTCGCTATGACGTGCGCTGACCACCACGGGGTGTGCGCAGAACATGGCGGGCGTCAGCAGCAGGTGGCAGAGCACGAAACATGGCGGGCATCAGCCGTGGTGGGATGGTGGAGGAAGTGAGCGGGGGCGCCTGACCAAGGCGGGGCACCAGTCACTGTCATCAGGGCAAACCTCTGGTAATTACTGAAAATTCTTTGCTCCCGCACCACGGTCCTGCCGGGCACTTGCACCTGCTGCCAGTGCCAGCCCCACTCGCACCTGCTGATGGTGCCAAGCGATCAGGACTGGCGCCAGGCACCAGCAATGGGTGTGAGTGGCAGCTCTAGCGCTAGCTGTGGGTGCAAGGGGAGCCATCGCCAGCAGTGGATGCCAGAGGAAGCTGCTGGCCCCAATCGCCCATCAGGGCTTCTCCACCTCCCCCTGCTCCTGAAGGGCGATCAGGGCAGCAGCCGGAGCTTGACCCACTGACGGCGCCAGCCCCACTCAGACCCGCTGCTGGCACCAGCCCCGACCGCTCCACGCCATCAGTGGGTGTAAGCGGGGTCGGTGCCGTCAGTGCATGGCAGTGGCAGTAGCGGGAGCAGGGCTGCCGGCAGACAGGGGACCGGGGGCCACAGTGGGAGGGGCTGGGTGAGGGGCGCGGAGGATGGGCAGAAACCCGCCCCTGTGCCCACCACAGCCTCATGGCAGCTCACAGTTCTTTTCAAGGTGCATGAATTCGTGCACTGGGCCCCTAGTATATCTATAAAATTTACTAGCAACTGATCACTTCAATTTGTCTACAAATATAGCCCATGATATTTGTGGAAGGAAAATTCCTAGAAGACATATATCAAATGAGCAAAGCTTTTTTTTTCCTTTCTTGTTTACGCCCCAACCCTCCCCAGTAACACAGGAGAGGTAAATGGTGGTTAAGTCAGTGCAGTCCTCACCCTCCATCAGAATTTACAGAGAGCTCTTGCTGAGTGACTAGTGGCAAAATTGATTTTAATCTTGAAAGTGACATTAAAGATTCTGCAGGTTAGGGCATTCTCCCTAAGTATAAAAAGTCCAGCAGGAGAAGGGGTGGGTCCCAGAAAACTTTGGTTTTGTGCCTACCATTCAGCTTGGAAAAAGAATAATATCACTAATGAAATTGGCGCCCTTTGTGTTTGTCCTGAATCCCACCCAATTCTTTTTTAAAAATATATTTTTATTGATTTCAGAGAGGAAAGGAGAGGGAGAAAGAGATAGAAACATTAATGATGAGAGAGAATCATTGATCGGCTGCCCCCCGCATGCCCCCCACTGGAGATCGAGCCCACAACCCAGGCATGTGCCCCCGACTGGAATCGAACCCGGGACCCTTCAGTCCCCAGGCCAACGCTCTATCCACTGAGCAAAACCAGCCAGAGCTCCCACCCAATTCTTTCCCCCAAGGGATAACCACCATCCTGAATTTAGTGCTTATTATTTCTGTGCATTGTTTTATTCTTTGCTACATATGAGTATATCTCCAAGCCTGTATTTAAACTTTAGGTGGCATTCTGGTACTATATGTTTCAGTAATTTTTTTTTGCTGCACATCAAGAAAAAGATTTATAAGTTTGTCTACATATTAAAATTAAAAACCTCCAATTATCAAAAGATATCAATCCCTAAAGGCACAAATCTCAGACAGGGAAAAGATGTTTGTTAAAACTCCTAACTGATAAAGGATCACCATCCAGAAACTAAGCTCACAGTTTAGGCCAGGTTAAAACTTGAATCTATAACACTCACTTTTCAGGCCTCTGTACAAATGCAGCCTACGACACTTCAATTGGTAAGGCCATTAGCATTGGCCCCGCACAGCCTTCCTGTCACAATACAGCTGCTCAGTAATGAGAACAGAGCAGAAATCAAGATCCAGTTCAAATAGCTTGTTTGGAGACCACCCAGAAAATGTGTTGACTGTGCCAAGAAATCCAACTTCTCCAGCCCCAGCTAGATTAGACAAGTGAGCTGATACACAAAAAGAAAAAAAGGAAAAAATAGAAAAAAAAGGCGGGGGGACGGTGAGTGGTCAGTGAAAAAGTAAAACTAAAAAGCCAACGGAGTAACAACCAGAGTCCTTGGTATCAGGGACCTTGAGTTCCCACTGTAAGAGGTGGAATGGTGGCCCCCAAAGGATATGTCCACATTCTATTCCATAACCTGTAAATGTGACCTTACTTGCGAGAAGGATCTTTGCAGATGTAATTAAAGATTTTGAGATGACATCATCCTGGATTATCCAGGTGAACCATCCAATGACAAGTGTCTTACAAGAGACAAAAGAGAAGACACAGAAGGGGAGAAGGCCGTGTGCAAATAGAAACAGAGATTGGAATGACAGGGCCATAAGCCAAGAACCACAGGAGCCACCAGAGACTGGAAGAAGCCGGGAAGGAGTCTCCCCTAAAGCCTTCTGAGGAAGCACCCTGCTGACACCTTGACTTCGGGTTCTAGCTTATAGAACCATGAGAGAGAAATAAATTCCAGTGTTTCCAAGCCACTACGTTTGTAATAATCTGTAACAGTCCCATGAAACTAAAATACCCATTTTCTACCAGAAAGTCAATGAAATTCTCATTATCTAGGATTTTCTTTTGATTAGGCCACTTGCAATATTTAAAGAGAGTTGGTTTCCTCTATTCTCTATTAATCTCTGGACCCCTTGAGCTATCTGAGTCTTTGGTGGGTGCATTCTCTTTCAGTCTCCAAACAGGGAAACAAATTTGAGAAATTAATAAAATCTCATACCCAGTGGCTAGCAACGCCCACAATAATTTAATTTGGGCCCACAATTTAAAAAATTACAGGCTAGTTTTAATTTTGGTAGGTTAATGTTACATGGACATACATGCAAAGCAACAAATTCAGTAAGAAGAGACAACTGTATAAGCACAGATTAAATAGGTAAGCTGTTGGACAATTCAGCTCAATCAATAAGAATGGCAAGTAATGTGCTTGCCAACAGAAACAACCCTGAGCTGTATTCATTAAGATGTAATCAACAGAGCAAAGGCAGGGACAGTCTGGGTCCTCTACTCTACCTGATGCCACTCCTGGAATCCGCCCCATGCTGACAGGAACATCTATAAACTTGAATTCATCCCAGGGAGGCCAACTAGGAGTAATGACAGATGAAGAGCATTCGAAGGACTTCATGATTCTCAGCTTGCAGAAAATCTTTAGAAATGAAGGTGATGATGCCTTCATGCCTTCAAATGATGGTCATGTAAGTCAGAGTGGGCTCTGGGCAGCAGTGGGCAGAAATAGGTAGAGGAGGGTGAGCCCGCAAGAGACTACCAAGAAGTAGCCAGGGAAGGAGGAGAAAAACCAAGAGTGTACGGATCACAGAAGCATAGCTCCTGGCCTGGCAGTGTTGGTGTAGAAATACACCCCTGGCACCGTGTGGACTGCCAGTTACCGTGGCAGTGCAAACTGAAACACAAGAGGGAGAAATGGGACTTTTCTAGAAAGAGAAGTGTTTGAATACACCCACATTTACGTTCTGTGTCTTGTCACATATCGATATGGCCTTGATTTTGGCTAATCTGGAAAATAACCCAATACACCTATCCTCTGCCTTCACTCAGTGGCTCCTAAATGGTCAACCACTGCTACTGACCACCCGTAAGGAAAGTTCCTGAGGGCCATCAGAGTGAGGAAAATAAAGACAAGGAAGTAAGCTTTTCAATTGAAAGGGCTGCCCTACAATTTCTTTTTTCTGAGTGTTAAAATGCTCTTTTTTTTTTTGAAATCATGATGAAACTTGAAAACCGACTTCTTAAAGTATCTGATTTGGCAAAATAAAATCTGACAATCCCATTTGTGAGTTAAAAAAAAATTATTCTGGGAACTCCAAAAATCTGGGAGCCAGGGCTCCAGATTATAATAGAAAAAAAAAGATTCATTTTTAAAAATTCAAAGACAGGAACCTAAAATTAGTGTTGAAGGGCTCTTTTTCCTAAGAGATTAGCAATGAAGGAAACAATATTTAGATATGTTACTTACAGTTTGAAAATGTTTTACAATTCATAGGATGTGTCCATTTTTATAGAATCAAGTAAATTAGAATAAGACTTGTACTAATTCAGTTAAAAGCTTTTATGTTCACCCTGACCGGTTTGGCTCAGTGGATAGAGTGTCAACCTGCGGACTGAAGGGTCCCAGGTTCAATTTTGGGCAAGGGCATGTATCTTGGTTGCGGGTACATCCCCAGTGGGGGGTGTGCAGGAGGCAGCTGATCAATGTTTCTCTCTCATCGATGTTTCTAACTCTCTATCCCTCTCCTTTCCTCTCTGTAAAAAATCAAGAAAATATATTTTAAAAAATAAAATAAAAGCTTTTATGTTCAGTGTTGCAGCTGCAGTTATTCCAGGTGACAGCGAGGACATCACCTGCCCGCTTACCTGGGCCCAGGCACAGAGCCAAGTCTTCATGCTTCATCTGCTCACAGCCACTCTCTCAGGTAGGTTCTTGCATTCACTCCATTTTACAGAAAAGGAATCTGAGAGTTTGGAGAAACTAAAGGACAATGAAAGAATTAAAATCTGTGCCGGTGTAATGACAGACATAGTACAAGCAGTTTCCCCAAAATAACCGCATTTCTTTCTCACCGCCTTACCCGCTTTCCTGTGATACTGCTATTGACCACAAGGGGGAAATATAAACTATTTTTAATGTGGGTTCATTTTATTTTCTCCCTCTGCCTCTTCTTTCCTTTTTATTTCTTTTTTTGTACACCCCAGTGATCAGACATTACAGAACTTAATATGTGATCATCCCAATAAACCCCGCACCCATCCAGCACCACGCCTAGTTATTAGAATATTACTGACCACGTTCCCTATACTGTACTTGACATCCCCATGACTATTCTGTAATGACCAATTTGTACTTCTTAATCCCTTCACCTTTTTTCGCTCACCCCCCACACCCCCTCCCGAGTTTTAGCTATTCTCAGGTTAACTAAAACAGCTCAAAGTGCAGAAATATATGTTATCAAGTCTTTCAGTGCTCCTGTTTCCATCCATAATATTATCTGGCTGCAACACAGGAACAGTGAAGAGACCTCCATATTGCACTGGAGTGTGTTCTCGTCTCAAAAGGCAGCCGTAGAGCCGTGTGGATGCGGGTTTCCCACGAGGAGCAGAAAAATTCCGGTGTTTTCAAAAGACAGGGCGAGAGAATCTACCACTGCATACCTATTCTTAAAAACCAGACCTGAGTGTGTAACATTTACATAAAACGGAGACCATTACTGTAACCGTCCCGCCTTAACCTCACACAGGACAGTTGGAGGTTCCAACGCTATCATCAATTCTGGCTCTTCTGTGAGCGAACCACTTCCCCTAAATCCTCTAAGAACTGTGTGAACCCAAATATCTAAAGCCGAGTTACCAACGTGAGGGGGCCTGAGAATGGAGCCACACTTGCTTACATCGGCGCCCAGATGCCTTGGGGTCTTTTGGGCCCGCGTGCTTGCCATAGACGCACATCGGGCACTCGCCCCGCCCCCGGTTTCCATGACAATGCTTACGTAAGTTCTGCGTCCTGGAACTTGGCCAATCCCTTATGGAGGTTCCATGTGTTCCATAGCCAATTCCAGTTTATGGATTTTGCATTTAGAAGGTCTGGCTTTCTTTGTCTGCCGCGAAGCGCAACTTAGGTGGATAACTGAATCTGTTATCTCCTGGGCTGCAGTTTGCTGTTGCCCAAGGATAAATGCTTTTTATTTATTACAGTCTAAATTTAATTTTGATCAACAACTATAGCACTGCTTGTAAATATGACCCCAGTGACAAGGCAACAGAGCTAGCTGTACATTTGTGTCGCATTAATAAGCAAGGTAGTCGTGAGTAACTTCCTACAGCTGCATTCATGCTAGCGGAGCCGTGAAGGCCCACGACAGCAGAAATGGTGGCTCTCTGTGTGCGTGACCGAGTGCACGTGTACACGGTGTGCGCATGCGCGTCCACCGTGTGCGCATGCGCAAGCCCCTGAGGTGGCCCTGCGTGCAGATCCAGGTCACACGCTTTGGCTTCTCTCCAGGCGGGTTCTCTCTCTAGAAAGGACTCTTTCGCCAGATGCTTCCTTGAAGACTTCAGACGAAACGGTTCCATCACCAGAAAAGTAAGTTTTATTGTGCTTCATAGCTGCCTTCCGGGCGTGACCACGTGGCCCTAAGGGAATTATGACGTTGTAGTGGGCCAAAGTCATCACGGCAGGGCCTGGCTCTGCATGGTGCCCAGGGCTCCCTGGGAGGCGACTTTGAGGGCAGTGGAGGAGGCAGGAAGTGCCCTCCCTCCCCCCCCCCTCCCCTTCCACCTGACCACCACCAGCACCACGGGACCGGGTGATTGCTGCAGCCTCTCTGAGGACATCCCTCAGGTCCCAAACCTTGACCAGCTGGGCCATGCTCCCCTCGATGTTTGCTCTCCCTGGTTCCCAGTCTCGCTGCCCGTTTCCCTCCTCTTTTGCTCCCTGGAGTGCAGTTATCTGTAGTGTTAGCACGCACACTTTTGCTTCAGGCTCTGTTCCCTAGAGGGAGCGGGACAAGACAGTGCTTTATTATTTCAGAATTTGAACTCTTCAAGAAGGCGGGTAACCTCGATACTTTGTTTTCATGACCAGTGACCTAAATAAACCACTTCAACCCAAAGAAAAGGCAGGAGTACTATGTGCTGCGATTCATCAATTAACCACTAGGTGGCCCGCTAATACCGTCCTTTCTTGACTGGGACAGGCTGCTTGGAGCCCAGAAACTTGGCAACTTTTATTATTTTCCCCACTGAATGCTGTAGTAAGGGCTGGCGCTGCCTAGAGTTCCCAAAATAGCAGAAACAGTGGTTACATAAGCAACTAATATAGTGTGGAACGTCCACTCGCAGATGTATTTACTGTCCTTGAAGGTGGGTTTCAAATGACTCTTATTTTCTTATACTTCATATGTTACTTTTGTCAAAAGAGATTTTTGAGGTGAAATTCACATGACCATTACATGAGCAATTTTAAAGTGAACAGTTTAGTGGCATTTAGTACATCCAGAATGTTGTACAATCATTATCTGGCTAGTTTCAAAATATTTTCATTATTTTATGCTAATACTCCTTACCCATTATAAGCAGTTTCTCCTCATTCCTCCTCACCCCAGCCCCTGGCAACTAACCAATATTCACTTTGTCTCAATGGATTTCTCTATTCTGGGCATTTCATATAAATGGAATCATACTATATGTGATCAGTGCATGGCTTCTTTCACTTAACACAATGTTTTAAAGCCTTATTTGTAGCATGTATGAGTACTTCATTCCTTTTTATGGCTAAATGATATTTTCTTATATGGATATATACTACAACTAGAGGCTCAGTGCACGAAATTCGTGCATGGGTAGGGTCCCTAGCGGCTGCCGGCTGGGGCCTTCATTCCACGCCGCCCCCTGGTGGTCAGCGCATGTCATAGTGAGCAATCAAACTTCCAGTTGGTCGAACTCCGGAGGGCACACTTTGCATATTAGGCTTTTATATATATAGATTAGTTCATTCAGGACACTAGAGCTGTTTCCACCTTTGAGCTATTGTGAATAGTGCTGCTATAAAGGTGTGTACATGTATCTGTTTCAATCCCATTGGCTCCCCAAGGCTGTGTCCAGGTGCAAAGGAAAGCTGGTGGGGAAATGGTGCTGGGTTATACAGTATGTTTAATTTTTTGAGAAACTTCTAAACTGTTTTCCACATCAGCTGAACCATTTTACATTCACATCATCAATGGAGGAGGGAGGGTTACAATCTCTCAACATCCTCACTAACACTTGTTATTGTGCTTTTTAAGTTATTATTATAGTCATCCTAGTGGTGTGAAGTGGTACCTAATTATGGTTTTGATTTGCATTTCCCAAAAGACTAATGATCTTGAGCATCTTTTCTTGAGCTTGTTGACACTTGTATATTTTCTTTGAAGAAATATTTATTCACATCCTTTGCCCATTTTAAAAAATTAAATTGTTTGATCTTCTGTTGTTGAGTTATACAAATGTATACACTCTTGTTGCTAGACCCTTATCACATATATAATTTATTAATATTTTCTCCCATTCTATAGGTTATCTTTTCACTTTTCTGACAATATGCTTTGATACACAAAAGTTTTTAATTTTGATGAAGTCAAATGTATCTTTTGTTGCTCATGTTTTTGGCATTATATTCATTGCCAAATACAGTGCCATAAAGATGTACCCCTATGATTTATTTATATGATTTTTGTTCTTATATTTAACGAATTGGTGCATTTTGAGTTCATTGTCATGAATGGTATGAGGTGGGGGTTCCAACCTCATTCTTCTACAAGTGGATAGGCAATTGTCCCAATGCCATTTGTTGAAGAGACCATTTTCCCCATTGAATGGTCTTGTCACACTTGTCGAAAATCAATGGGTGTACATGTATGGGTTTTCTTCTGAATTCTCAATTTTAGTCTATACATCTATTCTTATGTCACAGCCACCTTTTTTTAAATAAATGTGGCTTTGTAGTAAGTTTTGAAATTATGAAATGTGAGTCCTCTAACTGTTCTTCTTTTTCAAGATTGTTTTGACTAGTTAGGGTCCCTTGCAATTTAGTATTAATTTAGTATTAATTTGAGTAATAATAATGCCTTTTCCTTTCTGCAATAAAGATCATTGGAATTTTTACAGAGAGTCTATTGAATCTGTAGACTGCTTTATGTAGTACTGCCATCTTAACAATAATTTTTCAATCCATGAACCCGGATGTCTTTCCATTTATTTAGCTGTGTTTTTTTTTCTTTCAACAGTGTTTTATAATTGTCAGTGTATCAGTCTTTCATCTTCTTGGTTTAATTTATTCCTAGGTGTTTTATACTTAGAGTGCTATTGTAAATGAAGTTGTTTTCTTTTCAAATTGTTTATTGCTAGCATAGTGTAACATAGCTGATTTCTGTGGGTTCATCTCATACCTACAACTTTGCTGACTTCATTTATTAGCTTTCATAGCTTTTTGTGGATGCTCTGTGGATTCTTTTGTGGATATAGAGGATCATACCATCTGCAAATGGACCTAGATTTCCTTCTTTCTTTTTAATTTGGATGCCTTTTATTTACTTTTCTTGTCTAATTACTCTGGCTAGAACTTTGAGTACAATGTTGAATTGCAGTGGTGAAAGCCAGCATCCTTGTCTTGTTCCTGATCTTAGGGGGAAAGTATTCAGTCTTTTACCATTAAGTTTGATGCTAGCCATGGGTTCTTCATAAATGCCCTTTGTGATGTTGAGGAAGTTCCCTTCTTAATCTATGTTCCTGAATGTTTTTTATCATGAAAGGGTATTCGATTTTGTAAAATGGTTTTTCTAGGTCAATTGACTTTATCATGTGGATTTTCCTTGATTCTTTTTTTAAAATATATCTTTATTGATTTCAGAGAGGAAAAGAGAGGGAGAGAGAGATAGAAACATCAATAATGAGAGAGAATAATCAATCAGCTGCCTCCTGTAAGACCAGGGATGGAGACAGCAAGCGGGAGATATGATCTGACTGGGAATCTAACTGAGACCTCCTGGGTTGGTCATTGCTCAACCATTGGTCAGTGCTCAATCACTGAGCCAATGTAATGTGGTGCATTACATTGATTTTCTCATGTTAAACCACCTTTCTATTTGAGTATGTATTACTTTTTAATAACTTTCTTTTATAAAAAATGAAGATACATGTAAGTTGTTTCACGAATATAGAAGAGGTAGAATTAATTCTGCAGGACAGGGAGGAATACATAGGAGGAATAAGAAAGAGGAAGAGGAAGACAAGCCAACCAGTAAAAGACAGATGAGAAATGACCTTGAATGATAAGGGAATACAAACCAAATCTGTAAGCAGAGTCTTTTTCTAATTCTAGATAGATGAGAAGCCTTAATCTAATTTCCAAAATCCAGCTTCACTTTTCTTATCTGTAAAATGAATGCATTCTTTTGGTTTTGATTATCATAATTGTAATTATAATTTCTTATCATGCTCATAGTATAAGCTTTCCTATGTAGTTACCCAGTTTGGGGACCATAATTTTTTATTGTTTCATATCAGCCCATGGTTATAATCACAGTAAGCATTTATTTATTTTTTGAAAATATATTTTTATTGATTTCAGAGAGGGAAGGAGAGGGCGAGAGAGATCAAAACATCAATGATGAGAGAATCATTGATAGGCTGCTTCCTGCACACCCCCTACTGGGGATTGAGCCCACAACCTGGGTGTATGCCCTTGACCGTAATTGAACCCAGGACCTTTCAGTCTGCAGGCCGATACTCTATCCACTAAGCCAAACTGGCTAGGGCACAGTGAGCATTTAGATTAGTCTTTACTTTTTACTAGAGGCCCAGTGCATGAATTCGTGCACCAGTGGGGTCTCTTGGCCTGGCCTGCGGGATCGGGCCAAAACCTGCTCTCCAACATCCTCCAAGGGATCCCAGATTGCGAGAGGGCGCAGGCCAGGCCAAGGAACCCCACCGGTGTATGATCGGGGCTGGGGAGGTTGGCCAGCCAGGGAGGGACCGTGGGAGGCCTCCAGGGCATGTCCAGCCCATCTCACTTAGTCCCGATCCGCCGGACCCCAGCAGCAAGCTAACCTACCAGTGGGAGCATCTGCCCCCTAGTGGTCAGTGCACGTCATAGCGACTGGTCGACTGGTTAACTGGTTAACTGACCCCTGGTGGTCAGTGTACATCATAGCAAGTGGTTGAGTGGTCTTAACATATCATTAGCATATTACACTTTGATTGGTTGAACAGATGACTGGATGACCAGACACTTAGCATATTAGGCTTTTATTATATAGGATTATTTTTAGTATACCCCAGTGAACACAGAGTAAATTATTTGTCAGGCATGGTTTAACTCCCAAATGTTATGGCTTTAGTCTACAAAATTTATACCACAAATTCCTAATCCCTCATCCTATATGCTTAAAAAGCTCTCTCTTATAACTTCATCAAGTCTACCTTAATTCTCTTGTTTCAATTCAAACATATTTTCCCTTGTCCTGTCCTTGTGGAAATGGGAAATAGTGAATCACCCATTGCTAGTGGAAAGTTGTCTTTTCCTCACCTCACTTAAACAAGTATCTCTAAGCACATCTACACCAACTGGCCATTGTAGGCAGAGTGGAGAGACCATGCAGGTGCGGGGGGTGAGGTGGTGAGAGGGGCTCTTGGTCATGGCTTTTCCTGGCTGCTCCTCCTCATGTTCCCTCCAGCAGTTCTCTGATCTTCAGAATGGCTAATTCCTGCCTCCACTGCTGGGCTCTCCAGGAGTCAGCACAGAACTAGAAATCCTGGCTGAGGGGAGATCTAGCCTCTCTTTAGCTCAGCACATATGTATTGGGCATTTTCCAAGTCATCTTCATTAGGAGATAAAGAAGAAAACAAAAGGAAACAGATCTGCTTATACATGGCAAGTGCCTTCCTCTGGGTGGTTTCAGCTGGCACTGCCAGCTAAGCACACAGATCTTGGCTCCTCCCTTCACTTCCACACCACTTTTAAGCACTCAGAACCAGGGATGACTGCGGCTCATCTATTGTCCCAAGTTAACCCCTGGCTAAGGCACCCTTCCTTGTGGGCACCATGTTCCCAACAGCTTCCTTTCCACCTGGGAGATGTCCCTGGGGAGATAATGGGGTGGGACAGGTTAGGGTTCAGATTCTGAGCTAGAGAGAGCCAGGTTTAAACTCTGACTTTGCCACTTATTCCCTGTGGAATCCCCAGGAAGTCCCTGAAGTTTCAGGAGCCTGTTTTCCTGTCTGTAAATAAAGAGAAGCACAGATATACTAATGGTCAAATGAGAAACTTAAAATGAAAATAAGTGTGAAGTATATAGCACAAGGCTTAGCATGTTTACAGTGTCAGCGTGTCTCCTCCAATTTTAAAGGGTCTCTCCTTTATTGAACATAAGTTTCCTTTCTGTCTGAGGGATCCCGAGAACCATCAGACTGTGTGCAGAGGTGATGTGCTGTACGTGCAGCAGGAATTAGCTTAATTTGTCAAGCAGCAGTGACTCATTAAACCAGCGTCCTAGTTGTCTGTGATGATTTTGAATCTCAGGTGGCTCCCGAGAATGGACTTTGTCAAATCAGTATCATTTCACAACACAAACGAATCTAAACCAAATAGTAGCAAGAACTATTTTCTGTTGGAGTGATTTATTAAATATTTATTGAGTACTGCTTTGTGCCAGACAGATGTGGGTTATAATTTCACAAAGATACAAAATGAAAAACCGTGATGCCTGCTCTGAAGACATTTACAAACCAGTGATAGAAAAAAGGCATGTTCTTGCAGAAGTGAGGCCAAGACATTATTTCCAAGCTTTGTGTCTCTGAGCCAAGTAGTCCCTGTCTCTCTTTAAGTTTTGGTTGTTTGTGTACTCCCTTTGAATCTGAACCCCTAGAACCAATCTTGTTAGACCAAAGGATAGCAGAGTTCCTAAATGAATGGTATGTTTCTAAATTCTGTACTCTTATAAACTTGCCCTTTTAAGCTTTAATGACAAATGATGACTCATGATGACTCTACTGCTCACTGTCTGGCTCAAGTTAGAAACCTTGTAGTCATCATTAATTTCTTGTCTCTTATCACCCACATCCAGTCCAGAACCCACTCCATTCGATTCTGATAGTAAAGTGTCTCTTGAGTCCCTCCCTTGTGCTCCCACCACCGCTCTCAGGTCCTCAGTCTCTCTTGCCATGCCTGTCCAGTTGCCACCTCCTCAACCATCCTGCACACTCTGAGCCAGAGAGCCAAGAGCCCAGGCTCAGGTGAATCACATCTCCAGATATGAAACAAGCTTAAAGGTGGGATTCTAAAGCACCACAGTACCTTCTGAGAAATCATAGAGTGAGGTGAAAAACACCACAGGAAAGCAATGAGAAAAAATTCTACCTACAGTGGAGAAACCCACTAGATTCTCAAAACAATAGACCAAATTTCGACATTTCCTAGGTTTCTAATAGTTTGGGGGGAAAACCGTAGTTATTTATACATTGTGTTTGTTCCTGAGGGTTCTTTTATTTGGATCTGATGCTTTTATAGTATAGGTTTTTCTCTGGGGCAAGTCCAACATAATTTTAGAATGTTTGTGAAAAGGGCTGACAAACTTTGTCTTCTCATTTTTTAATATGAATGAAAATCTGCCCCTGGAAGGAAATCGATTTAAATACCACCATTGCTATGTTTATTTGATTTCTAAGTCACACTGAAGAAGCCTTTTTGTACTTTGGTAAGACTGAGTGAGTACTCACAACTGAAATTAAGAGTCTGTAGTGAGGTTTGTAATCGACAATAAAATCACTTGAAAATAGCCAGCTCTTCCATGCAAGAGGTCACAGGACACTTGAGGGGCTGAGCTCAGGTGACACATTTACCTGTGAGTTGACTGTCCTCCTCTCAGGCTTCCAGCCTCCCTGTCATGTACACATAACAGGGCCCTTCTCTGATGCCCTTTGAAAGACCCACAAGAAACTGTAAGGGACTTAAGGCATCATCTAGCCCAGGGCCCTCGCTTTAGGTGAGAAATCAAAGTTGGAGAAGCCAGCGATTGCCCGGGACCACCCGAGAAGGCAGCTTCTCACGCCATGGTCACCCCAGGCCTACTCCCGAGTCCTGGCTGGTGCATTTCCAAAGCAGCTGCAGAGCAGAGCTGTCACAGTGCCAAGTTCTTATCTGCCCATGTCCTGCAGATTGGGTGGCTGAGTGCCAGGGGGAAACTCAGAGTCTATGAATTCTAATCCTGGACACTTGTGGTCAGAGGATCTGAGATTTCCCTCTGGAGCAGAGGATCTGGGACAGATCACAGGAGAGTTGAAAGCGAGAGTGCTTCCTCCATGCGCGTAGTTGGTGCTCTTGTTAAGCCTGATATTGTCACAACGGCCATAGAACCAGTCTACACGTTTTCTCTCCAGCTGGCCTGACCATACAAATATGCTTTAACCGTCTATCCTCACAACCCAGTATGAGCTGTTGCTCATCCTGCAGGTGAATGCCTTGAGGAATTCAGGATTCTAAACAGGCCGCCCCTTTGGAGGAGCACTGAAACACAATCACATTAAAGGCACAGAGTTTTCAGATTTAAGGAAAAGTAAGGGATCTGTTCAGGGATATGCCCTAACACCTTATCAAAGCATGCCAAGGCCATCTCAGTGTGAGGACGATGAAGATACTATTAGGCTAACATTTGTTGATGACCACTATGTCAGGCGCTGTGTTGAGTGTTTGACTTTCACCATCACCTTTAATCTTCACCACAAGCCCACCAGGTAGCTTCTATCATATCTCATTCTACAAGTGAAGACACTGAGCTTAGTGGTTTTAACTCAGCTGTTGGAGTCCATGCTCTAAACCACCATACTAGACACTAACCTGACCCCGGGCTAGTATTGGAAGCCCCCATTACTTATAGCTCTCTCCGGTAAGCCCTTGCCAGCCCTCCTCTGATACTTGCCTCATTGTCGCCTCTCTGGGAAGTTTTCCATGACCATCTCAGGTTGGGTTTTGCATCTTTCCCCCCAGAGCGCCACCTTCTCTCCTAGCGCCTGGCACACTGTACTGCAATTACTGAACTGTGTCAGTTTCCTCCTGAAAGCACATTCACATGAGGCAGCTTTGTGCTACTCAGCACTGCCCCAGCTCCTAGCAGATGATCATTGTGGGTTTCTTGACTAAATGGCTGCTGTGGAAATTGACTTGGCAGTCTATTTTGATTAGCTATTGCTGAGTAACAAACAATCTACCCCAAATTTAGTAGCTTAACACAACAACTATATTATTATCTCTCAGGATCCTGTAGATCTGTAGGTGGGACAGAGCCCAGGCGGGATGGCTCACCTCTGCATCTGTCCCCGGTAGCTTCCTCACTCTCCACTAAGACACCTCCATGGCTGGCTATAAGGGCTTCACTGGGGACCACATGTCTGGAGCTGGGGCCTCTGGCCTCACTGACAGCTGGGCCCCTCAGCTCTCTTGGGTATAGTCTCAAGCCTTTTCTGAGAAGAGATTGTTAAAACATATTTGTATGATTATAATCCTTGCCGTGTGGTCTTTTCAGGAACATGGTTGAACTTTTCACCTGGAAGCTCGGGGCTACCAAATAAGCAAAAGCAGAAACTTGTAGTCCTTGAGGCTTTGACCCAGATCTGCCCATCACTTCTGCCACTTTCCATTGGTTAGAACAGATCAATGGAGCAGCGCTATACAGGGCCTGGGTCGTGGGGACCATCTTTGGTGACTAGAACCTGTAGTTTAGTAGAGACAGTTCCATCCCAGCCAACGTTTCCAAAGAAGCAGTGTTGGTCAGATGAAAACTGAGCCAGAGAAGATGGCTAACTCAGCCTGTTTCGTCACTACAGTTTGGGGGAAGCCAATAATTAAAACACATAAAGTTTAGGGATTCCCAGCCAGTTTTGTGCATATAAACAAGCAGTGGCACAGTGTCTGGGCAGAAACACCTGAGAGGTTCTGTTTAGAACATAACAAGCAGCCTATGTCTAGCAATGCAGAGATTTGAGTATGTATTACAGCCACGGTTTGTCCTTATAGCTTCCTCCCTTTCTCTGTGTGTATTTGGTTTACCCACCTTGTTCCCCAGCCCCCTGCCCCCTAGGCCTTGACTCTGCTTCTTAGAGCATTTCCCTTGAAATGTGGATGCTCCTTAATTGGATTTAGTCAGGCATTTCTGTTGTTATCTCTGCACAGTGATACTCCCTCCCCACTCCCTAGCTCTTCTTGGAACACTTTCCTTAAGCATCATCCAAATTTCTTATGTTATGGGATCCTTTCTTTGCCCTTGAAGATGCTCATTTCCAAAGCATTTGAGGAGTCTCTGGGTTTTGTTGTTGTTTGTATGTTTTTGTTTCTTTTGTACTCAAATCGCATGTTAAGGCTTTTAGCAATCTCAATGTTGTATCCTGTATAATTTAATCAGCATTGTGGTTAATAAATATATTCATCTGCTACTTGGAAAACTTACAGATTTTTTTTTTTAAAAAAAAAACTGCTTTATTGAGGATCATTGGAAATGATTCCCACATCTGCTGAAGTAAATTTCTTCACTAGGACTATATAATGCTCTGATTCTAAACATAGCCCTCGGAGACTATTAATACAGGGGCTAAAGAAAAGGGGTTTTACAATCCGGAGCTTGGGGCAGTACATTACATTTCACCTGAAAGCCAAGGTCAGCCTGGCTACAAAGGGCCTAAAGAGGATGCAGTAGAGATGGGTCTGGGGCAAGAGTAGAAAGTGGTTCAAAAATTCTTCTAAGAGCATCCTGTGTGGAACCAGCTCCGGCACTGGCCCCGCTGACTGCCTGCCTGGACCACAGGGATGTTGCATAAAGAAGCCCTGCCCCATCTAAGTCATCATCCTAACCTTTCCAGCCAATCTTTCTGATCACATGTTTGCTCCTATATCCAACCTAGACATGTTCGAAAGGCTCCTGGCCCACTGAGATTGCCACAAAATTAAGAAAACATGGAATCGTATCCATGAAAAGGGCCCTGAAAGATATCTAAGCCAGAGGTTCTCAGACATTTTCTCGTCTCTTGACTCTTTATACTTTTAAAAATTATTTAAGACCCTGAAAAGCTTCCATTTATATGACTTTATCTGTTGATATTTACTGGATTTAAAATCAAACCTGTGAGTAAACATTTGTTAATTCATTTAAAAAATACTAATAAAGTAACTATAGTGAATGTAAATAGCATATTTTTTAAAAGAAAAAAAAAACTATGTTTTCCAAAACATTTTAATGGGAAGAGTGGCATCGACTTATATTAATGTAAATAGAAAATAGCTGGATTCTCATTTAAGCTTTTTACATCAATCTGTTGTGACCTGTTATTTTGGTGAAAGTGAATGAAGAAAATTCAGCCTCACCCAGATATGAAGTTGAACAGGGAAGAAGTGTTTTCATGGTCATTTCAAGTAATTGTGGATATTCTTCCATACTAGACCAGGACTCCACAAGTACAGTTTCTGAAAGGTTGGCTGCACTGTGGAATCAAATCATAGCAATGAACTTTTTGTACTGTTACATCAAAATCCATTGGTCTGTCTTGCACTCCTAAATGAGTTTGCTTTTTATCCCATGGATAATTTTTGATGTTGAGTGCTATGATCTTCACTTTTTAAGAGGAAATTAAATGAAAGTTTTCCTTGGTTAAAAAAATCAATATAAGGAAATTAGATGTGGCATAAAAGAGCAAGGTAATAAAAGTGGCAAAGGGGAATGATGGGGCAGGTAGACAGGTAAGGATTAAGGACCCCTGAACTTTGGTCAAAGGAAAGGAAAGAAAATCAAGACTACAATTTTATAAATTAGCATCTATGGAGCATTTCCAAAGTGCCTACACTAACAGAATGATCTCATTTAATCTATTTAGATCAGTCTGTGAGGTAGGATGTATGTTCTTGTCTCATAGTGGAGAGCTAGTCCCTGAAGTTACAGACTTAGGAAATGGGGGGACTAGACTGGAACCAGCTACATCTGACGTGGCAGCTTGCAATCTTTTAAAAATAATATGAGTTTTTAAAAAATCCAAAAATAACACATAAACTCCTTTAACAAAGAAAGAAAAGTAAAAGATAAAAGCCTCTGGCGCCTTGCTCTCCACCCATCCTCACTTCTGCCCACAGTAGTAGTCAGTACAGGTACCGGATTTGCACCAAACCCAGAGCCCCTGCTCATAATCGCTCCATGACCCTCTTTACCGCAAGGTGCTGGCAGGACAGACAAGGGCTGAGGTCATTCAAGATGACTAACACCTTACTGCTAACTGTGCTTACACAATATACGGAGATTGCAGGTTCTGGCCACTTTCTAGACCTTCTTAGAGTCATGGATTCCAAGGAATTCTAGGGACCAATTTTCACAGTTGTGGGAGAGAGAAAACAACACAAAGAGCAGAACAGAATAGAAAAGGAGATGAAGGGTGAGTGGTGAGTACAGACAGTAAGCACGCTGGCCACCCTTTGGTGGGTAAACAGAAGCGCCAGGGAAAGGAGAGTAGCCAGGTGCTCAGTTCCAAAGGGAGCCATCCCATGCCTCCTAGCGAATTTTCCTAGAATTAGCAGTGGGAAGTCAGTTATGAATTTCCCTGTTTGTTGCCCTTCCACACATCACTAAAACGACTTTCTCAGTTATTGTTTTAAAAATTTCAGGAGTACTAGCCAAACTATTTACCTATGCCTATTAAAATCTGATGTGTTCCACTTAGTTCTTTTTTATAGAGAGGTGATGTCTTTTTTTTTTAAATGCATTTATTACGGGGATGGAGGAGATGGGAACTGTGGCTGTTAAAAACATCTGCTTTGTAACTTGTAATGGTCATTGTCTCACTGTCCCCTGAAGGAGCCAGTACACTAAAGTGAAGTTGAAGCTCAGAAAAAAATATGCACAAAACCAATTCAACCTCCACCCCCAAGAGAAACACCTAAATGTTTCAAAATTACAGTGCCGAAAGCATTTCTTTTCAAACATTCATCTTAGGAAGAGTCTGTGAAAGGGGATTTTTGTTCTTTTTGGTTGAGTCAGTATTACTAATGAAAAGGCTTTGGTCCCTCAAAAAGCCCCCTGAGGAGTATTTTTCAATTTACTCATTTTATTTGTTTTTCAGTACTTTTTACATTATATTTCTTAGACTCCCTCCTCCCTCCACTTTTCACTCACAAAAGTATAATCAAATTGAGATAAACCTAAGGACAAGCTTATGTCTCTTTTTCTCTTACCCCTTCTGTTCCCCAGTCCCAGTTTCTATTTCTCCAGCCCAAATTCCTAAAGAAAAATTATGAAGGGGGAAAATGTAAGGAAGGCTTTAGGGTACCTTTTTACTACTCAGAGCTCAAGATAGTCTTGGTAGATCAAGAAAAGACTGGCTCAAGGGGATTGGATGAGAAAGGTGAAGAGACTAAGAAGTACAGATTGATAGTTACAAAATAGTCAAGGGATGTAAAGTACAGCATGGGAAATATAGTCAACTAGAGGCCCAATGCACGAAAATTCGTGCAAGAGTAGGCCTTCCTTCCCCCGGCTGCCAGCATCGGCTTGCCTCCGGCACCCGGGACCCGGGTCTTCCTTCCTCCAGCCACCCGCAGGCACCTGGGACCCAGGCTGGCTTCCCTACAGTCCCGGCTTTGTTAGAAAGGATGTCCGGAAGACGTCAGGTCTAATTAGCATATTATCCTTTTATTATTATAGATGATATTATGACAACTGTGTATGATGCCAGGTGAGTAATGGAAATAGCAGGGAACACTTTGTAAATTATGTGCTTGTCTAACCACTAGCCTGTGTACCTGAAACTAATACAAAATAATATTGAGCCTAAACTATAATTTAAAAAGAAGAAATAAGGAAAAAGACTCATCCAAGGTGCTTAAGGCCTCTCCTAACAGCAACCGCTACCCAGAAACTTGAGCAATTTACACTATTTAATGGACTTACTAAAAATTGGCCTCTTTCTTTCTTTCTTATTCTTTTTTAAATAACATAATAACATATTGGCATCGGACTTTTTACAGAAACCATGAAGCAAACAATTCTTGAGAAAGTTTTTTCTTCTCTATAAATTATAGGATTATAAAGTGGCAATAGCAATGAGCTTGCAGGGTACAGCACGGTACCTGTGGGTCAGTGAATAGTACCACCTTAATGTGTGTGTGTGGCGGGGGGATGGGAGTGGAGTAGGGATAGAAAACCAGAGTTTACCCCTAAAGTATGTTGAGAGAATATAATTATAGAAACAAATATTTTAAATATTTTATTTATGAGGATTTGCCTTAATATTTCCTTGTTTATTCTTATCTGTATTCACTACAAATATAGCCTGTCTTTTCTTTGTTTTTGCTTTTGTGGGACGCATCTCAAAACCAGACTCAGTCTTGGATTAGATTCCTGCAATGTCCTACCTTTTAGAAAGTTCCCTTGTGCCAACACATGCCCCCCACCCTTTCCCTTCAGTGGTCAGCATTTAGGGTGCTGCTTATTGCCTTTTAGAAGGGTGGCTTAAGTATTGTTGGCACATTTTTTTTTCCTAGCAACAGTCTTCCTAGGTAGGCACTGGGGGAAACTGAGGCTTCGAGTGGTTGCATATGGTGACTAGTCTATGGGGGAGCAGAGCTGGGACTTCAAGCTGGGTTCTTTAGACATTTAGGCTCATCTTAACCTACTGCTATGCTGCCTCCTCCTTGCAAAGGACCTCATTTGCTGGAAGCTTTGGAAAAGACCTTGACTCAAAGCTTGCCTCCAGCAGACACCCCACAGCCAAGAAATGGGCCACCCAGAACTTAAGGCCAGCTAAAGTGCCTTTGACTAAACTAGGGTTTCCTGTCATTAGCTACTCCTGAGTTTTTGTTTTTTTGCTTTGTTTTTGTTTTTTTCCAGAGAGACCCTGATGCCACAGAAACCGGCTAATGTAAACCCTGAGCCCAGCTTTAGAGGATGAGAGCAGGCGGGAGGAGGGCTGCAATCCTCCGGGGTATAAACAAAAGCCCAGGAACTTGGTGTCAGAGAGCCCTTTTCCAGAGTTTGGGGTTAGTTCAGTTCACAACAGGAAGTCATGTTCCCCACCTCGCTCTCACCTCTTCCACTCCAGCTGTAGGGCTCCCCTTGGTCAAGAAAACTGACTCGCAATGTTATTAAACAAAGGCTACCCCCAAACTGGGCAATTATTTAGGCAGGTTTATCCTTTACACTTTTCTAAATTTTTTACAAAGAGAATGTCACTTTAAAAAGACCAGCATTTAAAAAAGTGTATGGTGGGTTTCCTAAGTTATTACCTCCTGCAGATTGCAGTGAAAAATGGAAGTAACCAGGAAATTGAGATGGTGTACCTAAAAAGTGTTATGTAAACATTATTTGAAAACAAGGAAATTCTACTGAAATACACATTGGTGTCTTGTATTATAGTTTTACTTTGCCAATTAGACTAAGACCTTCCCCACTCCAGTATGTGGGCTGTAAGGGGTTTTTGAACTTCTTGCAATTGTAAGCATTGGAGTGTGTTTCAGGCTGGAGAAAGATTCGTGTGTGTGTGTGTGTGTGTGTGTGTGTGTGTGTGTAAAAGAGACCGGCACCTATATTATTTTGAAGAGCATATACCTTTCAACACACTTTGGCCCCATAAGCCTCCAATTCTTGCCTTCCAGTAACCCCACCTCAAGAAGAAACAGAATCAGAAATTAATGAGAATGACATTTGGAAATGCAGTGAACAAATGTGATCACCACCACTCTGAGGACAATGACCCAATCCCTGTCCAGGGCCAGGAGGCCAAATTCAAGTTAACTTCCAGACCAGACTCAGTAAAGACCACATGCTAATGCCAGGACACTCGCTTTTCACAATGTGTTTTATTATTCATAAAAAAATAAACTTATTTACATTTGTTAATTAACTGTGGTCCTGCAGCCTCCAGCAGCGGTTTGTTCCCCCTGAGCAGGGTCATTAGGTACCAAACAGGCTCAGTGCCAGGAGGGAGGAAGAAAGTGGGCCAGGGAGATGGTGTTGGAGGAGGGGTGACCCTTGCTGGGCGAGCAGGGGGAGGGGGTGGGGGACAGGTAGGGACAGTCAGGAGTGGAAGGGGACTCTGCAAGGAGGTGTGGGAGGAGGGGGTAGAGGAAAGCCTGAAGGACAGGAGCCTGGAGAGGTCAGGAGGGGGTGGATCACCCCTAGGAGGGGACAGGATAGACCTAAGCCTGGTTAGGAAGGGTAGGGAGCCTGCAGGAGTGAGGGGTCTGCCCGCAGCACGGAGGCCTAACTGCGGGGAGCACTGGGGCCAAAAGGCTCAGGTGTTCTCAGACTGCTCCCGCTTCTGGGACAGAGAGAGGGCACCCACTGGTCTTTCCTCCTGGAGGGCTCCGCCCTGTGGGATACTAAGCCCACCCAGGAATTCACTCTCCTCTCTTTGCAACTTAAAAACCTGCCCGATGTGGGTCTCACGCGAAGATTCCTGTCTTTGAAGCCGATTGTCACGGAGAGAGCGTCCTAACCAGTCTAATGGTAAAGGCCGGGCTGCGCAGAGCAGTGCCGTCAGGTGTGATGCATATATATAAATACATATATGGCTCAGCTCGGAAACTGACCCCAGGGGGCTCGGCGCTGGGCTCTGACGGCAGCGTGAGGGTCTGCACTGCTGGAGCCGGAGGTCGGATCTGAGACCGGAGCAAGCGCTTCCTGGAGAGGTGAAGTGTCCTCGCCCAGGTCCTCCGCTGGAGCCGGTGCCTTGGGCGCCCCGCGACACGACAGCAACGCCGCCAACTCTAGGGCTCTGCCCCCTCGCGCCCGCCACTTGTGTTGAAAATTCGGAGTGGGGGGTGTCTAGGAGAATCCAATGGAACTCCCCCCCATTCTCTGGGGGTTCTCACGTAGTCTCCCTTCTCTCCGTGGCCCCCAAACGCAGGCGCTTAATCAGTAACCCATGGCGTTCAAGTTCGACCTAAGCGGTGGTCCCACAGAGTCTGCTGGCAGCTGAAACTTCTTTGGTGTCAGAGTCGGGTCGCCCCGAGACCACAAACGGCCACGTCTGTAAAATCAAAAGAGCGTCAGATATACGAGGAGAAACGGCAATCTCAAACCGAAACTGCTCAGCTAAGCGGACCTGTGAGAGTCCTGGTTCTGAGTAGCTCAGACTTCTCAGCGCTCTGGAATGTGCCTGTCTTCTCTCTAAACTAGAATTTAAAATTTACCGGACTCTGATTGTGTAAGATGTGAAGGGGGTCCATCCATGCTTCCTGCTGACTATGCCCTCCCCATCATTCAGTGAAACTTGAAGGAATCAGGAATTTTGTCATGTAATCGTCATGTAATCCCCTTCCTCCAACACACACACACACACACACACACACACACACACACCATCAGCCCTCCGCTCTCAAGCCAGAGTTGGCAGGTCAGAGAGGGACTTTCCAGACAGATCCCTTTGGGGGAAACTTCTGCTATTCTTCAAGAATTAAAAAATCCAAAGCCTTTTTAATAAAGCTCGGCCTTCCCTCCTTCTTTTCAGAAAGTAGGGCTTGTTCGATCAAACCTGTCAGACTCTTAGCTGGAAAAAGTTGCGCGAGGAGGGAGATTTGCCATTTCCTCTGCAAAGAACCCAGATTCACCCCGTAAGTAGGATATCAGCCAACAGTAGTCACTGGGCCAAGCACCGCGTACACGGATCAGAATGATGCGAACCCAGAGGGCGGCGGTTCTTCTCCAGGAAGATGGCTGGCTCCTCCCGTGCTTTGGGGAGAAACTAACCTGGCGTCCTCACCACCCGCACTAGAACCCTTCTTTGGGGTTCTTCCCAGCGGGCTGACTCCGCCCAGCTCGCAGGGAGCGCCCTTGGCATCTCCCAGCGCGGCGCCCCTACCAGGTTCACCGGGTGCACGTAGCCGTTCTCGTAGCGGTCCTCTTGCAGCAGCTGCCGCAGGTGCGCGATGTAGCTGGAAGCCAGCCGGAGCGTGTCCAGCTTGGAGAGCTTGGTGTCGGGGGGCACCCAGGGCAGGCTGGTTTTGAGCCTGGAGAAGGCTTTGCTCAGCACGCGCATCCGGGCGCGCTCTCGGGCGTTGGCCGCGTTCCGCTGCGACTGCTTGCACTCGGCGGCCGAGCCCTTGGGCGGGAGGGGCTTCTTGCCACCGCTGCTCCCCGCTGCCCCGGGCCGCTTTCTCTTGCAGCCTCTGGCGCTGCCCGCCGCGCCCAGCGCGCACGGCTCCTCCTCGCCTTCGGGGTCTTCCTCCTCCGCCGACGAGTTGTCACTGGGAGAGATGTAGCCGCGCTCGGCACCGCGGAGGGGCGGCCTCTTGGAGGCGGGGACCGGGTACCCCCGCTGCAGCCCCCGCTGCAGCCCCCGCAACTCCATGTCCTCCGGGTCGCTCACCGAGCCGGTGGACATCGCTGCGCCCCCCACGCCCACGCGCGCCCGCCTTCCTCCCCCGGGCCAGTCTTCAGGCCTCCGCCTTGTTCTCCTTCGCGGAGTCGGGGTCCGGGCCGAACTCCGAGGAGGACCAGATACCTGGGTCCCGAAGAGCGGAGTCGCCGGAGTAAGTCCTGCCGCTAACTCCGGAGAGCGGAGAGCACGCGGCCGAGAAGTCGGCGCCGGGCCCTGGCTCGGTCCGCACACCCGCGAGCTGCGCCTTTTGACAGGACTATTTATCTGTACTGCTCGGAACAAACCACCCCTGGCCAAAATGAGAGGGCGCGGGGGAAAGGGGGGGAGGAAGGTGGGGCGGGGGCGTGGAAGGGGTGGGGACCGCTTTTCTGAGCGCAGGGAATCTGCTGGTAGGGGCGGGGAAGGGGAAGTCTTCGCTAAACCGAGATTGGGCCCTGGGGCCCAAGGGACCCTTAGATGGTCAGTGTGAGATAAGTAAGTGTGTGTGTTGGGCAAGTGAAGGAGGGGACCTTGACCATAAGCATCCCACTCCCACCCCAATTTATCTTAGCGATCTCGAAGGTTGCCACACACTTAGAAACGTCAGGATCGATCCGTCTTTCTCAGCAAAGCACTGTTTAAAACACTGTTTTCCAAGTTCATCAGTCATATGATTTGTCTATCCAAGCGTTGCCCAGCAAAAGAATAAAAGCAAAACAACACCGAACAATCCAAAAGCTACCTCTCCCTTTCCTCCTCCTTTTCCTTTGACATCGCTTTATGATCTACAAAGCACCCTTATCTACAGTGGTTTGTTTCATTTCCAAACATCTATGACTTAAATGTTATTATCTCCACTTTGCAGAACTTGAAGTTAAACTGCGGGGACAGATATTAAGTAAAGGACCCCTAATAACCAGGTTGGTAAGTAGAAATGGCCTCAAAATCCATGGTTGAAATCCCTGGCTCCTCCATATTCCAGTCGTCTCCCCACCTTTCTAGTCTTGAGAGTTCCGTGCGTGATTTTGTTGTTATAATGCAATGCAGAGATGAATTATAGTCTAGGGAAGCGATTACTGTTTAGGTTGTGTATGGAAGAGTGCGCTCCTGGATGCTGAATGCTAAGTCAGCACAACCATTCAAAGTAAAAAACATCAAAACAGCCCCCAGAATTACCCTGACCCACACCAACCAAAAATTAAACACCCTGCCCCTCATCCCCAAAGGAAACAAAACAAAACTGCAAACTGCCTGCTGCCTCGTGGTTTTCTAACTGGAAGGAACATTGCAGTGCGTGGTGTGGGGGTGTGGACTTCATTTGGAGGTGGACACCAATGGAGCGCCTACTGTGTGCCAGTCACTGGGCTCGGCGCCATGTGACTGCCTACTAAGTAATTAAGAATAAAATTTAAAACAACAAAATAATTAAAATTCTATCAGGTTGGGGTAAGTTTACTCCCTGAGCCTTCACACCCGTGTTAGGAGGTTGCTTGTCTTTCCTGTAAGGACTCAGGCTCCCAAGCTGAGCGAAATGCAAGGAGAAGGATATGCAGTCAGCCCAGGACAGAGCGGTCCAGCCTCACTAGGCTGGCTCCTCCCGCAGAACAAATGCACCCGGGCTCAGAGCCTGAAGTGCCACAACAGGTGGCTGCCTGGGCTGACTTCATCACTCAGGCATCCTTCCACCTTAGTCTCCCAGGCCACGTCTTTCTCCTGGGGGATGTTTTACACAATCCGTCCTGCTCCACCCCCACCCCCACCCCCACCCCCACCCCAGCTTTACAGAGGTTTTCTCCTGTATATTTATTTAGTCATTTTGTTAGGGGGAGGGAGGGGCTCCTTCTGGCATCAGTTGAGTAAAAAGAACTCTTGTCTTTCAGTTTTCTCTGGGCTGGGAAAATGCAGGGAATATTTGACAGAGCATAGCAATCTTTCCTAGAGCGCTTGAACTTGAACTTGACTCTGGTGCGCATGAAGGTGGGAAGCAAAAAGGGAGAAGGGGGAGCAACAAGATGTAAAGGAGAGACCTCAGGCCAGCTTTTTGCATTGCCTATTGATGACTTGAGGCTATCAGTATAAATACATAGCCTCACACATTAGGAGCAGGCATATAGGTTTTAAAAATCTGGATTGTTTATACAGGTGCAGAACAAAGTCTTTCTTTAGAAAGATTAATGGTGGGGAGAGCGCTAGATTTTCTCTAAACAGTCGCAAAAACTGCACCCAGCCTCAGCGCTAAGCGGGTCAGAGCCAGTTTCTTTTTCTTTAAAGTACCGCCTGACCCCAACAGTTTGTGCTTATGTTTTTCATAGCTCTTTCCTTTCCTTTTTCCTTCTTTTTTCTCTTCTCTTCTGTTCCCTTTCCTCTCTCCCTCCCTCCTTCCCTCTTTTTTTTTTAAAGAGAGATGGTTAATTTCTCTATTTTTTCTTTTACCTTTCATTTCCCTTTCCCTCCATTTCTTTCTAGTTATATTTTACTCATTTTCCCCCCAAGTTGCAGACTCCTATTGAAGATTGGGACATGTGTTTTTGTGTGCATTTCATATTAGTTTAGACTGCAGTTTGCTTTAATATATCTGTAATAATATCTGACATTTTCACCTCTTTACTCTTTCAAAATACTTTTACTTTCCTTCTTTCTCAATGACTACAACAGCTCCATGTGCTCCAATGCAAGCATAACTATTTCTTTTTGGAAGCCCAGTTGTTTTAATTGTTTTGGCAAGCTATCACACATTGCAAATGAATAATATTTTATTTTTATATTTAAAAATACATTAAAAACAATTCCTACGTGCCCATGTTTTATAGCCTTTTAGATTTGTAACATGAATATACAGTTGTTTATAGTATACATTGAGGGTCCTGAAACTCTTTAAGATTTTTCTTAAAGTATGCAAAAGGGGGTAGGGTTAAGTTTACATTATAAAACAAACATTAGTACATTTAATAATGTTTTCTGTTCCTGACTCTACTGCTTATTGGTGCTATGACTTTAGGCAACTTACTTTATCTGAGGCCCAGACTCCTAATCTATAAAATGAATGGTCTAGCTTGTTGTGAGGACCAGAAAGCATATGAGCAATTGCCTGGGCCAGAGTATGATACTCGGGAGAAGATCGATAAATGCTAATTATTTCTATTACTGTGAATTGCCTTGCTCAACATCACATGGCTAATGTGTAAGAGCCTGGAGCTGACCCTGATTTCGTACTCCAGGGCTGGTTCTGGGTTTTACAGGGCACCAGGATGTTTCATTCACTTTAACTGCAGGCTTCTAGGGTCTGAAGTCACAGTTCCATTGCCTGACATTTTCCACAGGTCCCGTTAGGGTCCTTACTGAGGGAAAACGTATGGGACTGCATTAGCAACTTTTTCTTTCTCCAAGTTCTCTCACCGTAAAGTCACAGCACTTCCCCAAGCCTCACTTTCTCTATTTGAAAAGTAGGATAAAATTCCTAAATCAGAGTTACTGAAGGACTAAATGAGATTGAAGTGCATGTGAAAGCAGCATGCTCAGGTGTAACACAGAAAAGGTGTTTAATATATTAAAATATTTTTTTAAATGTAGACTTTGGCTTTTAAAAAGGGAGGATGAGGTGGTATGATAATTATGGACCACAGAAAAGGACATTTATCACCACTGCCCCCTTCCAGCTCCATAGTAAGTACTGGATGAGGAAGTTGAAGCTGGGCAGGTCAGATGGGTTTAGGGCTTAGGGAGAGCAGGGGCTGCACCTATATTCTGTGAACATGTAGTAAAACAAGTAGGTGTTTAAGAAATGGTTGTGGGAATGCATTTGGAAGGATGGAGCACTCCCCACATGACTTTCCTGGGGGTGTCCCCCCACAGCCTCCTAAAGTTCAGAACTGTCCAGTTGGCTGAAGAAATTGCCCAGACTGTCCATCTAAAAAAAACACAGAGTCTACCTCAGCACTGGCCAGTATGGATGCCACATGAGACTACTGAGCACTTGAAATGTGGCTAGTCGTATACAGTATTGCAAAATATACACCAGAGAGTGAGAACAATTTGAATAAAAGAAATATAAACCATCTCATTAATATTTTTAAAAATATATGCCAAACAATGATAATATTTCAGATAGCTAGGGTTAAAGGAAATATATGAATATAAACTAATTCCACCTGTTTCTTTTTATAAAGTGGCTACTACAAATGCAGAATTTCATATGCAGCTCGCATTATATTTCCATTGGATAATTCAGGGATTAACTCTGCAACTGTGCTTTGAGTGTCTCCTGTTTGCTGTGGCAGGTGTTGGTGAGCCTGACTCCCGCCCACTTGGAGGGCACATTCTCATGGGAAAAAGCAGGATAATGTGGGAAGCACACACGACATCACGTCTCCTCTCGCTTGTCCTTTTCTGGGCCATCTCGCCTGCATCTCACCACGTGCACCCAGACTCTTCTCCTCGGCCCAGCCCACAACACGTGCAGAAACACTTCCTGTTTGGTTGTGCCCAGCCCTTTGTAGCCCAGGAGAGGGTGGCATGGACCCCCAGGCAGGATGAGCCAACCTGCAGGCATGGCCAGGTCTCTGGTGCCCAGTTCAAGGACCTTTTCAGAGCAGACCTGGGTACAGAGTACGATGTCCAGGCCAGACAGACAGGCAGACAGATGCTCCAGTCTTGTGGTGTGCAGATCACGTGGATGTACAGGTCAGCTCTGGGGCAGGTCACGTGGAGGCAGGTCACGTGGGGTCACAGAGTTAGGCCAGCCTTTCCCCAGGCCCTGGCTGTGGCTAAGCCAAGCTCCGGCCCATCTCAAGGTCAGCCTCAGTTCAGGATCTTTGGGGAAGTCCTTGGTTTATACGAATGTCTGTTTCCCTCCCCAGGGAAGATAAGGAACACCTGCGGATTGGACACCCCCCCCTCCCCTCAAGGTCAGGCACCTGTGGAAACAGTTGTATTCCACTCGTGGAGTCCTCTGCCACGCACCACACAGCCAGTTCTCGCTGCTGGTTTATTTGTCAAAGAATTGGGGCCAAATCTTTGCCTGCTGTGGCCCTGTGAGGCCTTAGTATGCAGAGCAGCCAGTGCCTGGGCACAGGTTTGCAGGGGCTGAAGGTGGAAAAACCAGGGTTAAGAACAAGAAAGGGGAGAGGGAAAGTGATAAGACTCAGACCTGATTTTCTCTGCCTCTCAGGAGAGAAGGAAGAACTCTTTGATTGTCTTGACAACTGAAAACGCAGAGGGCTTCGGGAAGAGACTTTTGGAAAGCACTGTCTGTGGGTTCTAGGGAGGTGGCCGATGCCAAGGCGTCACTGGTCCACAGCCTTCCGTTTCCAATTGGAAGACTGTCTCCTGCACATGACTTTGAACCCTGGGTTAACAGAGTTTGTTTGCAGAATCTCTGGACCTCATTGACTTAGAGACTCCTGAATGGGGAGCTAATCTGGGCTGTGGCTGCAGCCTGAGAACAATATTATTTTTAAAAAATCGCTCCAGGCAGCCTTCTACTCTTAGAAGCTAAGAAACTTCTGATTCAGGAGATTTTCATTTCACTGTGGATTTTTATCAGCAGAACTCCATTATGGAACAGCTCAGGTCTCCAGTATGTGGCCCCAAGCCTTGTGGGAGAGATTGACATCCTGCCATGTGGCAGTAATGGAAAGAACCCGTCTGCTGCGGATGTTAGATCTCTGCACTCACAAGCCGAGTGGCCTAACACCACTTGCTCGCCTCTTTGGAGCTGTTTCTCTGAGTATACCCTACGTCCAGGTAGTCATGTGGTCGTGATGGTCCATGAGCCTTGTGCAGGCTCCCATGGAAACCACAGAACATTGTACAAGGTCAGTGATCCTGTTATTGTCCCCCTTCTCTCTCCTAGAGGCTCATTCTTTTCCTACCCCCTTTCCCAATGGTGCACCTGCTCAGAGTCACTCTCATTTTAGCAGCGCCCCCCCCCCATCAGCACCCCCCACCCCATCCACTATGGAACACCAAGTGAAAACTGCCTCCTGGCACCAGAAGGAAGTCCTCATGTAATAGATACTTTGTGGTGTCAGAGAGCAGGGATTCTGTACACTTTGTCAAGCAGTCCCTTAACTAACCCTTCTGTAAAAGAGGGGCATATTTATTTACATACAAACTTTGTTCCCCTTCCCCCAAGCCCCTCTGACCTCCAGTTCTCATAGATGATCAGAGACTAAGGCAGGTGTTTTGGGAAATGTACCTACTTTTCCTTGGTTTCCCCACCCCCTTTGGTTTATTTGTGCTGCTCTTCCCAATTAGCAGGGATAGCTTGCAAGGAGAAAAACAAAACAAAACAAAACAAAAAAATCAAGAACAAAACAAACTATCCTGCTGCATTCCTCTAGGTTTTTGTCTCAAAGGAGAACTCTTGATGATGTTGCAAACAGAACTAGACAAGGTGTCCTCATCTCTTGTTTCATCACTATTCTTCTATGCCTTCTTGGATTGCCATATTCAGGCAACTTCCTTTAGGGAAGAGAAGAGCAGAATTAAAATAAATAAGGAGAAATGAAAACATGAGACTGTGAGCTCAATGAAGGCAGAGCCTGCCTTGTTCATCTAGCAGCCCATGTCCAGCAGCAGCTTGTGAAAGCCACTACTTGAATATTTGAGGATTGAAAACATTCACAGATAGATGAACACAATCCAGTCTGTATCCATAACTAATGGGAGACACTCAATCTATCATTTGCACATTCTAATCAGTGCAGTTCAATCCTATATGCTTTATCTTACTGTTAACACTTCCAGGGACCCAATCGCATTTATCATTTGCTGAATGGACTTCTAAATAATAATTCCTCTTTTCAAATGTAGCTTATATATCTATCTACTTATCATATACAGTACTATCCTTCCAGAACCCCAGAGCTAATTCTAAATAACTGAAGAATTACATTTATTATAAACATCCCAGCAGTAAGATTTTTAAAATAAAAATGAAATGCAGCTTTCAAAACCATTTTTAACTATTTTTACAGATTGAAATATATTCAGAATTTTCATAAAGTTTCAGGGGATCACAGACCTACAAAGCCTCAGATTAAACCTTCAGTAGAGTAAGGAGATAATGGAGCTTTTCAAGGTCCACACATTCAATGGGTAGGCAGAGAAGGGGGATTCAGAGAAAGAAAGGCAGTTATCAGAAAGGTGAGAGGGAAACCAAGAGAGAATAGTGTTGTTGAAAGCAAGGGAGGAGTTTCAGGAAATAATGGGTGGGGACTTCCAGTTGAGATGGTCACCATACCTCACCGTAAGTCACACTCTGAAGCTTCCATACACAGAGCAGTGAGTTAAGATGTAGAAATGGAAAACTAAAAATACACAACATGTTTAAAAGCAAGAAAACTACCTCTGTGGACCAGCAGTGGAAAGAAACTGAATGTTGAGTGATGCTGAAGTTCCTGGCAGGTTCTCGGGGTCTCCTTCAGGCAGAAGCACCCAGCAATTGAGTTTCTGCAGAGAAGGCAGGGGACCATAACTGTCCCATGTGAGGAGGGAGGCTGGCCTGTCACTGCTCAAATTAGGGTGTTGGAGCAGGGACACCTCAGTGGATGCAGCCACTAAGGAAGCAAAGGAAAGCAGGTCCAGGCAGCATCTGGGCTCTGTGACTGGGTCAGTTTCAGTTGTTTTTTCTCCTAATCATGGGTCACATTTTCCTGCTGCTTTGCATGCCTGATAACTTTTCTTTGGATGCCAGATGTTGGGAATTTTGCCTGTTGGGTGCTGAATATATTTGCATTCCTATAACTATTACTGTGCTTTGTTCTGGGATGCAGGTAAGTTACTTAGAAATGGTGTAATCCTTTTCAGTCTAGCTCAGTGGTGGCGAACCTTTTGAGCTCGGCGTGTCAGCATTTTGAAAAACCCTAACTTAACTCTGGTGCCGTGTCACATATAGAAATTTTTTGATATTTGCAACTATAATAAAACAAAGACTTATATTTTTGATATTTATTTTATATATTTAAATGCCATTTAACAAAGAAAAATCAGCCAAAAAAATGAGTTTGCGTGTCACCTCTGACACGTGTCATAGGTTCGCCATCACTGGTCTAGCTTTTTAAGATTGGTAGAAGGAATCAGAACAGTGCTCATTCTAGGACTAATTTTTCCCCCTACTGAGGCAAGAGTCTTCTGAGCACTGTGAATCAGAGATTTTTTCAGTCAGGCTGAAGCAGGTATTATTCCTGGCCACGTGTGAGTACCTGGCACTGTTTTCTTTCATCTGCCTTGGTGGGTCTTCTTCAGCCTCTGATAGCTTCCTCATATGCTTGTGTTGATCAGCTGAATGCTCCATGGGGACCCCCTGCAGCTCCCCAGAGTCCTCTCTCTCTGCAGCCCTCTTCTCCCTGGTCCCCTGTTCTGTGAACTCTAGCTACCCCATTCTCTCAAGTCTTTCAGCTCAGTCCTCCAACTCAGGAAGTCAGCCTGGGTCTCCCCTTTCTGCTCCTCAGCCTGGAATCCTCTGTCATGACAATAACTGGGAGCATTCATAGGGCTTGCCTTGTTTGTTTCTCATCTCTCAGGGTCCCTGTCCATCACTATTTCATGCCCAATGTTTGGAGAACCAGTTTCATATATTTTGTGTGTTTTGTGGTTGTTTCAGGTGGAAGGGTAAGTCTAATCTCTGGTCCAAGTGGAAGTCTTTGGAATTATACCTTAGCAGGAAACTGTTTTCTTTTTGTCTTGTTTTTAAGAGTGAGTCGCTTAAGCATGCCTGTGTTTTGAGGAAGAGATTAAAGATATTTATAATATGAGAAACAGAGGGAATAGTGATGGGCCAAGGTCCAAGAGGTGGTGTTTCTCAGTATTTGCCACAGGCACTCACTGGCATGTGATGTATAGTTTAATGGGGGAGAAGATAGTAGGTCCTATTGGCCCCCACTCCCCTGATTTTCTCACTGTGCACATGAAATTTCAATATCTTCCCAAATGTTATGATAAAAGTATTGAGGTTAAGAGAGGTAAAGTTCTCCTGAGAGTCACACAGATAGTTCACTGAAGGAGAACTCAGATGACTGAAATAAGTCTTGTTACCATGTCATCCCTATGATGGTTAATTTTATGTGTCAACTTGGCTAGACCACAGGACCCAGATATTTGGTCATACTGTACATTATTCTAGATGTTTTGTGAAGATATTTTTTAAAGATGAGCTAAAACATTTAAATCAGTAGACTTTGAATAAAACAGATTATTCTCCATGTGAGTGAGCCTTATCCAATCCAGTTGATGGTCTTAATAGAAAAAGACTGACTTTCCCAGAAGAAGAGGAAATTCTACTAGGAGACTGCCTCCAAACTTAAACTCTAACTCCCTCTGTTTTCAGCCTATTGGCCTATCCTGCAGAAAATACTCTTGGACAAAGAATGTTAAATCCCAGAGAACGTAGTAAGCAGGATAATGCATAATGCTAGGTATTTTCTGCCTAAATTGGGAGTATTTATTAGGGGATAGTGAATCTCATAGTTCTTGAATTTTTGTTCTCATTTTAGAACTTATGGAAAAATTAGTCTAGCCAGAGAGGAAAATGCCCCAAGTAATTATAAAATATCAACACATTGACTTCTCACATTTTCTTTTAATATCATTATGCTACCTGTTTGAAAAATATAAACTTTACAAATTTTTCTTCACATTGCTTGGATGGATATAACCACTGAATCTTCTCTTTAATAAAATATAATTCTCATACCATAAAGTTCACCCTTTACAAATGTGCAGTTCAGTGGTTTTAATATATTCACAAGGTTGTGCAACCATACTATTAGGTAGTTCCCAAACAATTTTATCATCCCCAAACGAAACCCAATAACAATTAGTAGTTGCTCACCTCTCCTGGGGACCACTTCTCCAGAGCTCCTGGAAACCATGAATCTTTCTGTCTCTGTTTTGTCTATCCTGGACATGATAACGTAAATGGAATCATTTAATTATATTTATAATCCATCCTATATAATAAACCACAGACCTTTTGTGCCTGTTTTATAAGGTTTTTCAAGGTTTATATATGTTCTAGCATATATTGGTACTTCATTTTTATATGACTGAATAATATTCCATTGTATGTATATATCAAATTTTGTTTATCCTTTCATCAATTGATGGACATTTGGGTTGTTTCCACTTGTTGGCTATTATAAATAATGATACTATGAGTATATGTGTAGAAGATTTTCTATGAACATTGATTTTCAAGTCTCTTGGGTATATATCCAAGAGTAGAAATGCTGAGTCATATGGTAATTCTATACTTAATATTTTGAGAATCTTATCAGATTGTTTACCAAAGAGGCTGTACCATTTCTATTTCCAGAAGTGATGTAGAAAGGTCCCAATTTCACTAAATCCTTACCAACACTTTATATTGTCCTTTGTTTTTAGTATAGTCATCCTAATGGGTGTGAAGTGATGTCTCATTGTGGTTTTGCATTTCCCTAATAACTAGTGTTCAGCGTTTTTTCATGTGCTTGGTGGCCATGTGTATATCTTCTTTGGAGAAAGGTCTGTTCAAGTCCTTTGTCCACTTTTTTTAGGTGTACTGTTTGTCTTTATGTTGTTGAATTGTAAGTGGTCTTTTTTGGGGGTACTAGAACCTAATCAAATGTATGATTGGCTAATATTTTCTCCTACTCTGTGAGTTGTCTTTTTACTTGATAGTGTCCTTAAAAGCACAAAAGTTTTTAATTCTGACAGAGTCTAATTATTGTTTTCTTTGATTGCATAAGGTTTGGGTGTCATGTCTAAGAAATCATTGTGTAATTCATGGTTACAAAAATGTACCCCTATGTTTTCTTCTAAGAGTTTTACAGTTTTAACTTTTCTATGTAGCTTTAGGGTTGATTTTTAGTTAATTTTTATATATTGTGTGAGATAGGGACCCAATCCAATTTTTTTTTTGGCATGTGGGGTATCCACTGGTCCAGTACTGTTGTTGAAAGGACTGTTCTTACCCCCACTGAATTGTCTTGGTACCCTTGACAAAAACAAATTGACCATAAATGTAAGGGTATATTTATGTACTCTCAATTCTATTCTATTGACCTCTATGTCTTTTCTTATACTAATACCATGAATTCCTGCTTACTATAGCTTTCTAGTATGTTTTGAAATTGAGAATCTTTTTCAAGATTATTTTGGCTATTCTGTGTACCTTGAATTTCCATATGAGTTTTATTATCAGTTTGTCAGTTTCTCAAAAAAAATGCCAGCTGGAATTTTGATAGGAATTGCATTAAACCTGTAGATTAATTTGGGAGATTGTTGTCTTTCCTTTAAATTTTTGCTTAGCCTAGTATATTCCACAACTGTAATTTTTCACCTTGGGCACTTCAAAATTAAACAATTGCCTATAATTGTTTTTGACAAATGCCCCTGAGGACATTTTTTTTTCACCGAGTTCTGAGTCAGGTTACATACATAAGGACATCTTTATAAGTGGAGTCTTCCAGGGGACTAACAGACAGGTAAACTAATGACAGTTCTTTTGGAATGAAGCTTTAAAGGAGCATCACCCCATTCTACTCCTTCCAGTGCTTCTAGGCTGCTGATCTTCACTGTAATTGTGAGCTGTCAATTTTCAAGGCTGCTGTGGAGCTGGAGAGAGGGAATAGGAACAGGCAAGTTAAAAGTGACATAAAACACACTAGTCTTACCAATATGTAACTTTTAAAAAAATATATTTTTTTAGAAAAACCACTATCTAGATTGCTGGGAGCCTTTGGTTAATTTCTAACATTCTGAAAATATTAGTTTTGACTATATCTGTGAACTTTCTTTTTGCTTTTATGGAGGGAAAAAATTGTAGCAGTCCTTACTCTGCCATTTTTGCTAACATCCCCTTTCCCACTGAATCTTGATGTATATTAGATATATTTTGAGATCCAATTAGAAGGGTGATAAATTAAGTGCCAATTCTCCTGATCATATGTAAGAAGGGGAATATTAAGATGTCCCACATATGTTGAAGAATTCGTATTCAATTCTAAAGTTTTCAACTTCTCTTGGTACAAGAATCAGGGCAGAGCAGGGGAACCAAGGAGCAGTTCATTACTGGGATTCAGCAAGGTTATCTTCACATTTCTGTCTATCACGGCCTCCTATGTAAACCACACTCTTGTGCATTTGTATTTTTGCCTCTCAATCTTCCTCTATAGCTTCTCTGCGGTTAGACTTTCCATGGCAGGGCCTGAATCATTCCCTTGAGAAAGTCTGGCCTGGGAACAGCTGTGTCTGAAAGGCTCTGCTTCCACATCCATAAGGGAAAGCTACTTAGAGGCAGGCACGGGTGAGCTTAACTATTGGATGACGACAAGTTGATATTCTCTAAAACTTTTGTAAAAACAGTTCCTAGATGAATAAAAATAAACAGAACATATGTAATTTCTTTCTTTAATTCTTGTCTCCCTAATACTTTCACCTACAAGCACACTGTCCCACTACTACCATGTAGCAATAGTCATTTTAGCATATATTCAGCCAATAAATTCTGTAATGAATCCAGTTCATTTAAGTTCATTCTTTCAGAAAGTACATAGTGAGCACCTTCTATGGACTAGATTGTGATTAAATTTTTGCCATCATTCTTCCAGAATTTTCCTGTTCCTTCCATATCATGGAAGTGAACCATGGACTATGGAATTGACTTTATTTTTATTGCCCTGTGATTTTTCCATAAACACAGAACAAAGTGATTCAGATGTCACACAAAATATTAAATATTCTCTCTCTCTCTCTCTCTCTCTCTCTCTCTCCCTCCCTGCCTCCCTCCCTCCCTCCCTCTCTCTCTCTCATACACACACACACACACACACACACACACACACACACACACACACACACACGAAATACAAAAGGTCCCTATAAAACCAAGGAATGTTAACTGAAAATAATTTTTTAAGCTTATACCCCTTCCTAGTATGAGATAGGGTGTACTAGAGAATGATCATCAGCTAGTTTTCTCTTCACTAGCCTTGCTCAACATCCAGAGACATGTTCAGATACTAATTTGAGATACCGAGATTAAGGGGAAATTCTCCTCTTAAAAGATTTCACCTACATCAAATATTCGTAGTGTAGCATTTAAAGACTATTTCATTCAGTTCACTTTGTAGAATTCAGAATCTCCTGGTTTAAGTATTGGAGGTAGAGAGATTGCCAAAGTTTCCCTATTTGTTATCTATCACCTTATTTCCTCTTCGCACATAAGCAGACATATTGTGCATGTGGCTTGATCCTCCCAGTTATGTGGGGGAGGGTGGGAACTCTGACAGCTGCCAGGACGGCTGCGCTGGTGGACGGCTGGATGCAGGTGCACAGACTGCCTCAATTTGACAGGCTTTAAGGCTTGCATTATCTCTAGTGATATCCAATAGCCTATCCAATAATGTCCTTAAAACAAAAGAAGCATCACAGTTATACATATTCACCAGGGCATATAGCTCTGTAATGTTCACTCAGATCTACACGGATGCAACATCTGCAATGTGTTAGTTTTGTGATCTGCCTGGTCACAGTGTCACAGCAGCTTATGAACTAAATCATGCACCTGACATTGTGAGACTTTGTGATCTGCATGATTGTATTTTTGCCTATACTCCGTATGTGGCATACAGATTGGAACTCTTAAATTTACATAATAGTTTCTTGCCAAGGAGTGCAAGGGGTGGGGAGTAACTGCTGCATGAGTTATGTTGGTCATATCTGGAAACTGCAGAATGTCAGTGTGCCTCTCACTTTGAGATTCTCTCTTCAGTGTCTGATGACCTAGAATTAGTCCTACTCCACCACTAGACCATGGACTAATCACTTAACTTTTGAAAATCTCCATTTTCTTTGCTGTACATGGAGATTAATTTTTGCCTGGTTTTGAGAATGAAATGATAAGAATTCATGTGAAAGTTGTTTGGAAATGGCTGTTAGAGGCAGACAAGAGCTACAATTTACCCCCCAGCCCTGCCAGGTTCTCACCTATTGAGAAGAATCATTAGACAAAAGAGAGTTCAAAATATCATCTTTTTAGGAAGACAAGTGGCGAATGAAATTCAGGGCTCTGAGAAGTCTGGATTAGAGAATGTGGATTCTCTAATTGGGTCCCCTCCCTCCCAGCCCAAGTAAAAGTCCCTGTGTTTGTGAGGGAGCAGGCCCTCCAAGAACAGGTTAGTACTCAGGGATGGTAGCACCGTGGCTCACATCAGAGTAGGGCATGGATCTCACTGGAAGGGCACAGGACCCACTGGCAGATGTCATGTCACAGTGACTTGTGATCCCTTCCAGCAGGGAAGGCAGGCTCCTGCCAAACAGGTGAGCACCTCTCCTACCTTTGAGGAGGAGCAAGTAGTGGGAGGAAGAGACCAAGAGACCAGAGTCTTGACTTCATCACTGTTCGGAGTGAGGAAGAGACTAGGCGTTCCCTCCTCTGTGGATTTATGGGGGAGAGCAAGAGTCCCCTCTTCTCACTAGCCATGGCAGTAAGATATTCAAATGGACAGTTTACCTTTAGAGGCTTGCCTCAGTGAAAAGTCTAAGGAAATAAGGTACAGCAGAGGTCACTTAAACAGTCCCCTCATTTTATAGGAGGAAGGGCCGAGGGCAGGTCGGGGACTAGTTCAACTAGCTGGTGTCAGTTGTCTAGCTCTCAGACAGAAAACAGGACAGTCACCAGGGGGTAGGATCTTGGTGGGGGGTCTTGGGCTGCCAGAGAGCAGCATTAAGACCACTGGGCACTCTGGGGGTATGGGGAAAGCAAAATGAATGTGGAGGAGATGAAGATCATAATTTGTATAAAGCCATTTTCTTCACATATTTAATTGTAGCTATGATTCATTTATCTATCTATCTATCTATCTATCTATCTATCATCTTCTATCTATTTACTTAAATCCCATATGCGCCCGACCAGGGATCCAACATGCAACACAGGTATGTGCCCTGAACGGGAATTGAACAGGCAACCTTTTGGTGCACAGGACAGAGCTTAAACCATTGAGCCACTTTGGCTGGGCAAATTATAGCTATGATTAAGATAATCAAGATAAAATCAAGTCATTAGCATGAGTTTAATTGTGTAAAGAGGAACAGGTGTTTCCTTCTCACTGCCCTTCAAAGGCTCATTTTCTTCTCTGTAGTATTTATCCTCCAGTCCTAATGATGGAAGTGATACTCCGGGTTCCAGGTGGGAAGCACCACTTTCAGTCCACATGGTGAACTTGGAGCTAGTGGGTGGTCTGCTGACTCAGACATGGCCGGCCAGAATATTTCTTTTCCCAACTCCAAAAACTGATCCAGGGAAGGAAGGGTCTGTGACCCCTCCAGGCAAATGATACCTTTCCTGGACCTCTTGGAAATGAAAGTTCCCTCTGCTGGAGAGTTTGCAGCTGAGATGGTGTGGTCTAAACCTAGGGCTGCTATTGGCCATCTTGTCATCAGGAAGAGAGAGTTGGCTTGAGAATAAAGCCATCTCAGAGGAAAACAAATTGAAATGTGAACAGAAACATATTCTTGAGCATCTTAATCAGCCGTGTCCACAGTCATCATCTCACTACAATTTTCAAATACATTTCATACTTTGTTTTTGTTTAAAGCAGTTTAAGTAAGGTTTCCATAATCTGACGTCAAAAGAATCCTGACTAATCTACTTTCTCTTTCTCTTTCTCTTTGGTACCTCTCAAACATGTTACATGTGAGTAATATTTTTCTTTTTTCCTTTATTTTCTTTATTCACCTATGTATATCATAACCTGAATAATAAAATAAAAGATTATATTCTGTTTATTAAGGTCAGGAGAATGTTCTATTTTTCTACATTTTTAAGCTATTTTTTTGACAATGACTGTCTTTAGGTTCATAGTGTGGTAATATCACAGAACAAATTTTTTTGTTGTTATATATTATGTATAATCAACTACCCCAAAACTTTATGCTTACAGCAATGATCATTTTATCATATCTTCTGATTTTGTCTGTTAGGAATTTAGCTAGGGATCAGCTGGATGATTTTTCTTCCCCACATGGCATCAACTCGGTCACTTGGAGATGTTGAACTGATGGTTGACCTGGTCTGAACAGTCCAAGATGGTCTATCCCTGGCATCTTGGTGGGATGGCTGGAATGGAGTTTCTTTCCATTTGGTCTTGGAACTTCTTTACATATTCCCTCGTGATGGCTCAGGATTTCATATGTGATTACTCCAAGAGGTCTTAAGTGTCAGGATGTCATTTCTACCTCATTCTGTTGGTCAGGCGAGTTATTAAGGCCCACCCAGATTCAAGGGGAAAAGGAATTAAACAATTAGACTCCATCTTTTAATGAGAAGAGTAGCATGGTGTCTGTGGCCATCTTTAATTTCACACAGGATGAGACAACCGTGGGAAGAACTTGAGCTTTGGAGTTGAATAAACTGTCTAAGAGGGGCTTCATTACCCTCTGGCTGTGTCTTTTTAGCCTTTATTTGTAAAATAGTGAATAATAAAATCTCTCTTTTAAACTTTAGAGAATCAAGTGAAATAATGTGTATGAAATGCCTTAGGACAATGCATGGTACATAGTAGTTATACTTGGATTTCTTTAGATTTATCTGTTGATGATAGCAGTTCTCTTTCTGCCAAGAATGGAGTCTCTCTAGATTGTGACAGATTATTAAGTGTGTTGAGATTTTGCCTCCATCTGTTCACTCTCACTGTGTGGAGTTATTCGGGGTGGTCAAAAGCGAATTCACGAACCATATCTGCCTCTTCTTGGTTCTAGAGCTAACATTCTTGCAGATTGTTGCAGATGATATCAATATGCTTGGGCCAGAATCATTAACTTTATAGAAGAATAGTGTCTTCCAAAGGTAATGCATTCCGTATCCTCGGCAGGACTTGGTTCTCTTTCAGCCTGGGATTTCTCAGCTCTCCATTGCCCTTGCCACAGACTAGGCTCAGATCAGGGCTGAGTACAATTTATTGAAGGGCATTAGAAAACCCAGTTGAGAGCTCCATCGTTCATCTGTATAAAAATGTCATTGATGAGATCTGGGATCCCCAGCCAATGCAAAGAGGTTGTTCTATATTTGTTAAGTCCTTTAGTCTTGAGCCACAACCGTCCTCCTTCCTTTGTATCATTATAATCATAATAAATTAACTGTACGTGCTGGCTGCTTGAGATGGAAACACATTACATGGTTCTAGCATAATGGGAATAATGAAGAGACATGCATAATATTCATACTTGGAATTACTAAACTCTGGGGTCCATTATTATTATACCCCCAGCTGAGTCTGTGGGTGTGCAGGGCTGTTAATGAGTTATGAGTCTTCTGTGCCAGAAGACTTAATGTTTTGTTCAGTGTTTTGCATAAAACTCCTGAAGTGTCACGAGTAGTATATGGGTTTTGTCATAATTTTTCAGTTGTTTGAGAAAAACAGTGCCTTTGAAAGGCTTCCCATCTTAAGTTTTTGTAAAGTAGTCATCATTTATTTACGCCAATTGTCTCTGAATATATCTGTGTTTTTAATTCTTTAGGTCATTTCAAGTTGCAATGGTGAGGCAATCTGGAATGTGGGTGTGCAAATTCTGTTCCAAGCAGCAGGCCAGCTGGGAGCCCTGCGCAGCTATCATGCCTCTCTGCTGTGGGAAAATAGAAACCTCACTCACCACCAATGACCTCCACAGATTCAATAAATTCAAAGAAAAGAAAGTATTTTAGTAGCAACTATTAAAAATCTGTGTTTTTATTGAAGATACTTTGAATAAAATATTTGGAAGTAATGAAAGAAAGATGATAAATTATAATCCAAAAATGCATAGTAAGGTCAATTGGGTCAACAATAGATTACTTTAAATAAGGTATTATATATCTCATATGTCTTATTTCAAATTTTAAGATCAACTTAGGTAAGGATATAGCTTAAAGAAGGTATAAGGTTGAAAATTACAGTCACCCCTAAGTGACATTATTTTTCTGATAATTCAGACATTAAGCTCAATTTCTAGGAGGGAAAAAAATTCCAGGTTTTATTCTACCTCATTCAGTGTTTCACTGTTACTCTCAAGCCATTTGAACTGTTTTTACTCCATTAAACTATGAACACAGTAAGACCGCCTGTATTCTCTAACATGGAAATGTTCATTGGATAATATTTGTATGGTGCTTTGAATTCCTCCAAAATATACACATTGTTCCCCAAATTCAAATGTATGTGTTAAATAAGTCTAATAAAATACACAAAATAATTTCCCTTCACAATTACTTTAAAATAATTTTTAATAAGAGTCACATTAACTAAAATACCTTCTCCTTTCCACTTTGTCAACATCCCACTGCCTACCTGTTTTCTCTGTTCAGGTATATTTTATCATACAGAATAAGTATTTCTACATTAACAGGAAAACAGTCATACTGAGCCAATTAAACCAAGCAAAGGAAAAATTAGCTGAGAAAACCTGTGGTGCTTTATGGATGAGATGGCATATACAATATTGTTCCTCATGTTATCATAACTCACAGACTTCTTACTTTCCTAATGAGTGACAATAGCAAATCTGGAAAACATCTGCCCTGAAAAGGAACACTAACTGCTCTCTACTTAAAAAATGTTGCTCGCCTATTACTGTATAGCAGCCATGCGTATCATATGGTGGTATGAGATGTCTTGCTTGCAAGAAATTAATATGCTCATGTTTGATTTGATGTTGTCTAGAGCAGAATTCCGGCATAATTCAAATCATTGTAAAGTCCCAGTTGGAATAAAGAACATGATTTACTATTAGCAAATCTTCAACACTGCTCTCAATTCCCAGCAATCATGCTGACTTGGGCCAAGGAAATTAGTTAACTATTGCATGGTTTTGTGCCATCTGAAAAGAAAATATGCAATCTACAAAGAAAATCTAAAAATAACCTCTAATTTATATGGCTAACTATTTTACCTGATAAGCATGTTTTGGCTGCACAAGTAAAATATATTCTTGAAACCTTATGATCACCACAAGAGTAGCTGCCGTCAGAATACGTTTATTAACATTCCCACCTGTGCTTCTATCACGGACAAGAGTATTCTTCTTTTCCTCTTATTACCAATTGACACGTTTGGAAATTGAAATAATGACTCGTAGATGAAGGAACAAGAAACAATTCCAGTATCAATTTGTGCATTGTGTGAGCTCCCTAATTTTTACAAGTTATTGTCAAATAGGTCTGAAAGTTAAAAGTAGTTGTTAATTCATTTTTATTTCTCCTTAAAGTGGGAGTTAATATCACAGTAGCTAAACTGCTTTTGCGCTTTGAATCGATGTTTTCTTTGTACTAATATTGTGTCGTTAATTTCTAAACTGTTGCAAAAAAACATGGAGTTTGGCAAAATGCTAATTACTTCTTTCTTGGCTTAGAAGATAAATTCGGTCATGGAAAAAAATTGTTTCTGGACTCTCTCAGATATTTGTCATTATCTTTCTTTTTTTTCCTTTCAGTAGTGATGCAGTACTATTACAGAGTGTGAAAATTTTCATTCAAGAGTGACTTTATCCAAGACATTATCTAATAGAACAGCTGGCACCTTTGTTCAGATTGACCCTAAGTCATAGAAAAGTTCCCAATTCTCACAGACCTTTAATTTGCCCTTATAATAAAAAGAACAGGGTCTGAATTACTTATATTACCTATTTAGTGCATCATCTGTTGTTATGTTTGATGAAATAATTCACATGAACTGAACGTGGAGTTTTTTCATATACCAGTTGGGTTTTAAATTACATGATTGATTTAATTTCAAACATTTTTAACTATCTAAAATGCTCTCAGATTTTTTCAATTTTTTTATCTATATAGATATGTATCTGTTTTTGATAATTCTACTGTTTAACCCAAAATATAAGTAGATTTGAATTTTTAATCTCATTAGTTCCAGAAGGCAAACTTAGCAATGTATGAAGATGGCTGAGCCATGTTTGATGGTAGCTTGTGAATATTTCTGGCCCTGAACAGAATCATACACTGTTTACAGTTGTCTTTTGCATGCAGGTGCATTGTGGGAAAGTAACCCACCAATGAAGTCACGCAAATCCTTTGCTTCAAGTCTTTATTCACATAATAAGAAATTAACAATGCTGTATTTGTTTTCTTTTTAATATTTCTCATATTTCTTATTCTCATCCTGTAGGAATGCATTCTAATCCAAGGACACATTCTCATACAATCATTAATCCTTGTGCTCCAAAACCATTCACATGAAAACTCAAAATCAGATGGTTTCATGTGTTCCAACTTAGCTTTTGCTAAAGCAGGGTCATCCTTGAACTTGTCATCTGCTGAGGTATTGAATTCCCTATTTCAATCAATTATATGATCTTAAGAATGTAGCCATTTGCCATTTCTGTCTCAACTTTGAGCACATGTTTTTGCATCTAACTGTTCGGCTTTAGAAACCCTTCGATTGTAAATGACCTATTGAAAAAAAGGAGTAAATTACTTAAAGAGCTAGCTAAGTAATACATAAAAATATTGTGTCTGTTTAAACATAAAGTATTATTAATGTAGTTTTCCTGGTGACGACAAGTTTTTAGCTCTTTAAAGCATGCTACTGCAACAGCTGAGGTACAATTAACCGTTTAAAGAATAAAATATCTCTTTAGTTGAAGAAAAATTTATTTAATGAAGTTGCAGCCAGGGTGATATGTTGAGAGGGAATCAGTTGCCATTTTCTTCTTAAAACAATATCCTAATATGAAATAACTTAATTATAAAATTTATTTTCATATGTGTACATAGTTACTCAGTTTTCTTCTAAAAATTAAGTGGGCAGATGTTAGTTTCAAATATTTATAATTAAATGATTGAGTCAAATTAAACTCAAATTTGCCTTCTCTGCTGGACTAAAAACTCCCTGAGGGCACAGATTGTGTCCAATTCATTCCTCACATGGAGAAATGACCAGAGCAGAGTTTGGCATATAGTAGGTGCTCATGAAATGTTGCTGAACTGATCTGAATGTTTATGTGGTCAGATGTAAGACACTTATTTTATTTTAAACCTTACAACCTTCAACTAAAAAATAGAATATAAGCTCATTCTTTGCATTTATCCCATATCTTCTTTTTACCTTTCAGGTAACTTTCTTGTAGTTGTATTCTCTGGTGCTTTTGGGGTGGTAGGTCTAATAAGTCTTATCTGTCCATTGTTATTGTTTGAAATCGAACCCCTAGTTAATTAATTATGTGGAAACTCATTTTTTCTTTTAAACACTTGTAGGCCTTTTTCTATATATTTATTTACTGTTTTTATACGAAATATGTGGAATGGCCCTAGCTGGTTTGGCTCAGTGGATAGAGTGTCGGCCTGCAAACTGAAGGGTCCCAAGTTCAATTCCGGTGAAGGGCACAGGCCCGGGCTGTGGGCTTGATCCCAAGTAGGGGGTGTGCAGGAGGCAGCCGATCAATGATTCTCTTATTGATGTTTCTATCTCTCTCTCCCTCTCCCTTCCTCTCTAAAATCAATAAAAATATATTGTAAAAAAAAGAAACATATGGGATGGGTAAAATTGCCTCTTTGTAGGAAAAAACTTCTCATTTCAGCTTGGAGATGAAGAGAGCTGAAAAGACTATCATTTTCTACCTGAACAATAAGGGAGAAAGCTGACAAGCTGGAAGTTAATGACTTTTCTTGAACCCAGAAGAGAACTGAGATGGCAGGGCAAACAACTACCCTGAACTATGGGGAGAGACACGTGCTTTCAAAGAAAGGTGGTACTGTTTAAGCTCCATATATGCCAAAAAGAAGATTCAGCTAGAAATTTTGAATGAATTCCCAGAGAGTGAGTGGGAGTGTGAAGCCCTTGAGGGCTTCAGACATGTGTATCCGGGGGTTACACCCTCTTGAAGGATTTTACTCTAGGGATTCACAGGGAAGGTTGGGGACAGGCCTAAGAACACTTGTGATATAAACTAGGGCAGGGGAGGAGACAGGAGTCACTGCAGAAATACTGCCAGACTTGACTGTATCATTTCAAAGGAACAAAAGCCCTAACATGCAGGGGAAAGGGAACAAAAGTGTAGATTGAGGCCCCTGGGGGAGGGACTCTGTGTAGTGTTACCCCTGGAGAAGGAGCAAGAATACTTGAGACTGTCACAGGCCTAAGACCCAGGTTGACAAGGCCTGCCTGAATCTGAGGTTTAATAAGAACATCAGACAACACCTCCTTCCCCCACTCCTCCAGCTTCATCACCCTATCAAGTGTCAAATAAAGTTAAAGTGGAGTACAGCTAGGAGAGCTGGAGAGACAGACAGGTTCTCTGTCTCCTGTACAGAAAGAACAATCCTAAGCCAAGTGGGGAGACCCAAAGCCAAACAGGAAGCAAGCTTCAGAGCCAGCCCGTCTTGCCCAGACTGACACGAACCCCTCCCTGCATGAACGGCCCAGCTAAAGGAAAGCTGTGCTCATCTCCAAGTATAACAACATTTATCTCATTATCTGTTGTCTTGTACAATATGTCCAATTTGCAATGAAAAACAAAAGGAATATAGAGTGGGAAGAAAAAACAGTTTAAAATGACAAAGAAGTCAACAGAGTCACTTTTTTGAGTTTCTAGTCCCGTACACTGATTTTCAACCGGCATGTACATTAGAGTCACATAGAGGGGACTTTAAATACAGTTTAATTTTGTCATCCTCACCCCTGACAATTAAATCAGAATCATTTGAGGGTGGGGGTGGAAGGAGGTAAAGGATATCCAGATATAAGTATTTATTGTAAAAGATGACAGATGATTCTAATACAACTGGGGTTGAGCAACACATTTCAGTAAAGGATATATAACACAATTACCTAAAATGAATTTGCTTCCCTACCTTTCTATAACAGCTTTCCCACATTATTCAATAGATTTTAAAATATAATAAAATGTGTTATGTATATAATTAGAGCCGAAACCAAGGTTCAACTGCCTGCCGCCATGAAAGCCAAATTTATGAGACAGGTGCTGGTGAAGAAGGAAAGAGGTTTATTCCAGTGTTGGCCACCTAAGAAGATGGGGGACTCTTGGCACAAAGCTCATCTCAACATCTCAGTGCACCAGGTCCGGGTGCCAGAGTGAAGCTGGTGCCAGCAGCTGGGGAAAGGAAGGCCTACTCTTGCAAGAATTTTGTGCATCGGGCCTCTAGTTCTTATATAAACATGCTGTTTATTTACAAGCTACATATCAGTCAGGTCAGCATTTACAGAAACAATGTCAAAAGAAAGGTGAGGTGGATTATAATTCCCCACTGCTACATAATTTTAAGCAAATAAGTGCTAAATAGTATGTTTAGGCAAAGAGACAGTATATCATCCCTTAGGCTCTTATCTATTTAAAAAAATTGTCTTACTGATTTAAGACAGTATATACATATGTGTGTACATATACATGTGTGTATGCTGTGTGCGTGTATGTATAGATGTAGATATATATATATATGGCATCCATATAATTAAATATAAAGTCAAGGAGAATATTATACCTTGAACATGTATCTGCAGTTCAGAAGAGGCAAAAAAGATAAATCACAAATCACAGATTTTACTATTTGTTTTAGTAGAAAGTTGTTAAAGAGAATCATTGCTAGAATTTTTTTTCTGGACTATATAGTACTTAGACATTAAGTAGATTTACTACCTGGGCTCTAAATGGTGAATTAACATATGAAGTGAAAGGTTTGAACTCAGCTAGGGTAAAAGCCAGGGAAGTGACCATCATTATTCTCTCACTCACTATGGATTTCCTCCTTGGAATTCCTAGCTCTTTGTGTTTTAATTTGGTGTGTAGGTTGGGAGATTATATTTAAACCATGAGAGGATTTTAACTGGAGAAAGGTGAGAGCTGAGAGGTAATTGTTACTAGATGACATGACAATACAAGGTACTATCAAACATCCAGCTTCAACTTGGAGAATCATTTATCTTCTCTGCATGAAGAATGCCAGCCATAGTCATAATCAATTACGTGTTCTTTTTCCTTCTTTCTTAATAAGTTGGTGTTTGGGGGTGGAGGGAGTAGCTAGAGGCATAAAACCCCCATTAGTCACAGAGAATTATTTGTTGTATAGAATTACTTATTACGATGGTGAACTGCTTTTATGGGCCATTTACTGAGACTTGGAAATGATTTACCTGGTGTAGTAGGGAGAGCGTGGACATTGTACAGACAGGTCTCATTTTGAATCTCACTTACCACTTATATATTCTTTGGTTAGTTTACCTCTTTAAGTCTCAGGTTCCTTTTCTATGTATGGGGATAATAATACCCATCTTAGTAGACACAGCCAGTTCATTCTCGGTTGGTCCAGGCTGCCCACAGGACCCAATAACAACCCTTTAGGGCAGAATACACTGCTGTTCCCAGTTGGCTCCCAGCCTATCCCAGATCACTCTACTGGAAGCTTCAGACACACACAAAGCCATTCCCTAAACATTGCATATTCTTCCCTGCTTCCTGCCTTTCTGAATGCTATTCCTTCAGCCCAAGATGCCCTTTTTTCTCTCCATACATCTGGTAAGCTTCCGCTTCTGTTTTGTGGTCTCACTAAGATGTCAGACCCTCTGAGAATCCTTCCCTGCTTGTTGCAGGCCCCCAACTTCCATGATCTGCTGTAAAAACCTGTAACTCTGGAAATTAGTGATCCATTTGTCTCACTGTATAGAATTATTATCCTAGAACTGCTAGGCGGGGGAGAAGAATTTTTGCCACCTGGTTGGTGTTTAATAATGGAGTGTGTGTGTGTGTGTGTGTGTGTGTGTGTATGTGTGTGTGTAGTGGAAATTTCCATTAAGACAATTTTAGATTCACATGCAGTTATAAGAAATAATAGGGAGATCTCTTTTTACATTGCCCATTTTCCTTCAGTGGTAACATTTGGTAAAATTATAGTATAATATCAAAACCAGGATATTGACATTCATACAATCCACCAATTTTATTCATTTTTTCCAGCTTTGGACTCATTTGTGTGTGTGTATTAAGATTACATAAAAATGTGTCACCTGTGTAGGATTGTGTATGCACCACGCAAATAACAATTCTGAGCTGTTCCTACACCACAGGGACCCCTCCTGGGCTCTTTTATAACCACATCTGTCCTTCTACCTCCCCATCTCCCACTACATCCCTAACCTTAGGCAACCTTTTATCTGTTCTCCATTTCTAAAATCTCATCATTTCAAAAGTGTTGCATAAGTGGGATCATACATTATGTAATCTTTTGGCACTGGCAATTTTAACTCAGTGTAACTTCCCTGAGGATTCATCCAAGTTATTCCATATTTTAATATTTCATTCCTTTTTATTGCTGACTAGTATTCCATGGCATGTGTATACCACAGTTTGTATAACCATTCACCTGATTAAGGACATGGGGTTGATTCCAGTTTGGATAAAGCTGTTATGAACATTTGGGTTCAGATTTTTTGGTGACCAAACATTTCAGTTTCTCTGGGATAAATACCCAGAGTGCCAATGCCAGGTCATATGGTAATTGTGTATTTAGGTTTATAAGAAACTGCCAAACTGTTTTCCAGAGTGGCTGTGCCATCTGACATTCCCACCAGCAATGTATGGGTGTACTATTTCTCTGAATCCCAGTCAGCATTTGCTATTGTCATTATTTCTGTTTTGGCCATTCTGATATCTCTCTTTGTTTTCCTCCTCCCCTCTTTCCCTCGCTTTTTCCCTTCTTCCCTCCCTCCTTCCATTCTTTCCTTGATTCTGTGAATTATGCCTCCCTCAGTGTGTGCACACTTCTACTGTGAGGGTTTTTGAAGTAGGGGCCCCCTCCTCCCACAGACATTTATTTTCCCGCCTCCTGTGCATAGCCAAGTAGCATGCGTGGCAGGGAGGGCAGGGCTCTTCTGTTGTGGGGTCGGTGCTAACCACTGGTCCTGCCATGGCTCCACCTGTTCTGCACCCGTGGTTCTTTCCTATTCCAAAACTTGGTTTTCCAAACACCCTTCTAGGGGGCCTTCCTTGCTGTTTTTCTCCAGATATCTGTTGCTTAAAACCTAGAACCCTAGTTGATAACATTGACTTTTACAATTTTAAATGATTTTAGTTACTAATTATTCATTGTAGAGTATTTAGCATATATTTCGGTGTGTATTCTTAGTGCTCTAGCACATGGAGCTACTAGCAATGTGGAATAATGCTGAGTATAACAAGTTATGTAGGCTCAGAGGGAAAACAATCATGTTTACCTGGGTGGGCATGGGCAGAGGAAAAGCTTTGTGGAGGATACAGAATTTGGTCTTAAAATCAAATGACATTTAGACTCATTATAACCCAAATTGAACATTTGCTGAATGTTGATTTTATGCTTATCCAAATAAAAACCACAGTGATAACCATTGAATGTCTTTCCTGCATTTTCACTACCTATATGTTTACCTGTTCTAAATAGATAGAAAGTAGATCCTGTACTCTAACACAATGGGATTACTTTAGATTTGTGTAAGTGTAACCCTGTCTGCCCTGAGAGTGATGGCAACTGTGGTGAACTAAATGGCGAGGGGCTGGGGAAGAGGATGCAATCTGACATATTAATACTAGGTGGTGCTTATCGTGTTATTGACAATTGCTGCCTTTTTTTTCTTTCTAAAAAATGCTGTGTTTTATTCAGTTGTAAAACAAGATGGAGATAGGAAACTTTAAAGTAGACATTTGATTATTCTAGCAGGAATCACAGCGGTAGGGAGACCCACCCACTGCTGCTGGCTTATGGGTGGTAAGGAGCGATACCAAAGAAAGGAGCGTAAAATAAACTTGTAAAGAACTTCTTCATGTGTTATAGACATAGTTTAGCATGTTTATTATAACTAGAGAAGCCAGAGAATGGATTCTTACATGGAATGTTATGACCTCACTGAATATTATATTTCACTTAGCTCTAGAAGCAATGAAATCTGTATCAAGTCATCAATTATATAAGAGGGGTTAAAGCAACATCTGAAATATAGTTAATAGATCAAAGAGAATTGTATTTTAACTTGTATTAAGGAATTAATTTGTGACATTGTCGAGATGAGTGACATGAATCACAAAACATGAATGATGAATTCTGGAAATATCACAACCCACCCGTATTTTCTTATTATGACATATGACACTGCTATAGAAGAGTGTAAATAACATATATGCACACTTTAGAGAACAGCAAAATAAATAGCCATTTTCCCAGCACCCGGTTTTAGAAATAGAATGCTCTCAATATCTTTACAATCCCCACTTTCCTTCTTGGGTCCCTTTCTCTGCCTCTCTCGTGGCAGTGGTTGTGAGCCTGAATTTTATGTTTATCTTTCTCCTGCCTTTCATCATGATTTTATTACATATGTACGTATTATATGCAATAAATATTTTAAAATTTTGCATTCTGCTGAAGCACCGATAAATGGAATCTACTGTATGTGTTCCTCTGTGATTTCCCCTTCTAACCCAATATTTAAGATTTAATCATGTTGCTACTTGAGCTGAAGTTACTCATTTTTACTGCTATATAGTGTCCATTTGTAATGATGTCTCACTGATATTTTTATTTATTTTAATTGTAATGGACATATATTTCAGGGCCCACTTGTAGTGGATGTAAACATAGGGAATGTGAAACAATTTACAAGTACTGTTTTTCTATTACAAATGTAAGGTGAGATACAAGAGTTTCTGTACAACAACATTTTACAAGCTTTTCTGACCATAATATAAATTGGTTTGGCACAATTTTCTCAAAACAATATTTGGATCACAAAGGATGCCTTTTGATATTTTCTGTTCCATTCCACTCCATTTCATTTTATTTTTAAAACTCCTGGTTATGTTCCTCTAAATTGATTTTTTGACCTACTCATGGGTCAATGAGTCAGTCAATGAGCAGTTTTAAGAAGGTTGCACCAGCACCAGGAATGGAGTTGCTGGGCTGGGGAACATGCACACCACCAGCCCATCACACAGCGCCCAGTGGGTGTGGTCATCGGCACTGGGCTCCTCCCCTACAGCCACAGCGCATGTGCTCTCTTCTACTACAGCTTTGTTCACATTTGATACCATCCGATTCTTACATTTTCTCTTTTACTACATTCCAGGTCTTTAATAAAAGTAATTGAATAGGTACCCAATATTAAAGCTCATCCAGATTAGAATAATCTACTCAGTCTGTCAATACAAATTCAGAAGAAATCAGGTTTCATTTGGGGGCATTTTTGCATATGAGCTTTTTCTTAGGAAAAAAAAGTGATGTATGCTAAACATACACACTAAAAAGTGAAGTGGCATCTGAAGTACAGTTTCTAAATTGACTCTTCTGGGGACTCTGATTGTCAGATCACTAGTCAACTATGAAAAGCATGAACCTATAATTGTAAAAAAAATCTACTTTGGGTTTTAATCTGAGTCAACAGAAATATTAGCAACACCAGTAAGCAAATGAAATGCATGTTTTGTATTCTGGGAGCCCAAGTCTACCACATATTCAAATAATTCCTGGTGTTGTCATTATGCTATTTCTATTTAAACTTAGACAAAAAGAATTCTTTGATTTTCCCACTGTATTCAATGAAGAATGATAGGAAGAGATTTGGATAATCTGCTTCTTTCACTCTTCTAAATCCTTGAGATAAATTTCTGGTGAACATGCCACTCACTCACTAGTGGAAAATTAGGGGCTTGGGATTGGGACTTGGGGCACGGGAACTTGCACTCTGACTGTGCCTCTCTCTGGCATGCGGAAGGTCTGGAGGGGAGGATTGCTACATTTCCGTGCACACAATCCTTCAGAGGTCTGCACCATCCCAGACCCTCAGCCATTGCCAACGCTGTGGCAAATTAGCAAGGCCAAGGAAGGCAGTCAAGTTCTCTTCTTGCAGACAGGCAGCTAATTTATTTATGGCAAATTCTTTGGCCCCTTGCCAACACCAAGCATGTTCACACAAAACTGGTTGGGGAGGGGAGGCAGAGAAAGGAAGACTGCAAAGCTGCATCCTGGCCCACAGCATCACTAGGGCTTCCAAAGGGTACAGCCTCCACGGGAGGGCTATTTGGGGAAAGGTTCTGAATCCAGTTTAAAAAGAGAGATGTATTTTACCACCAGCCTATCCCCTGCCTGGAAAGCTGTCTTAAAGAATTCCTGTAGCAGTATCCCACTTTGTAGAGCAGAACCTAAGGTCCAGGAATGAGGGAGTAACGCTCTTAGGAGCTTAGCAATTTTTGGTCCTGGCTCTGTTAGCAGTTTGCTGATTTTTAAAAACAAGTTTCATTTTGAACTTGTCAAGAGGGTTTTAGATCCATAAAGTTCCATCTATACTCACAGATTTAAATGCAAGCTATAGCACCTTCTGCCATTTAACTCCCAAATTATGTTCCCTTATTTTTTAAACACTGATCACTAATAGTAGGACTCTTTAATGTAGAGTATTTTCCATCAGTTTGATTTTGAGTTCTTAAAATTTATGGTTTTTATAGAATCATTTGTGTATTCACATTTATATTTTAAAGAAATAGCTTTATGTAAATGTGAGTCAAGAGGCTGAAAAAATAAATTTTAGTTTATAGTTTATGTCTAATACAGATTAATATTCAAGTAATAATATTCATTTATCTTCATTCATTCATTCATTTAACACCTTTCTAGGCACATGCCTGACATTTACAAAGGGCTTTATGTCATGCATCATTTCACAGAAGTCCAACAGAACCCTGAGAGCATCTTAGTGGATTCGAATGATGACGACGTTGGTGGGCTCTGGAGACCCTCTCAACAAGGCTGAAGCCTGAGGGTCTTCTCTGGGGTCTAGCTAGGCAGGCAAAGGGGGCATCTGAAGGCATTGGGACCTTGGTCAGTTGACCCCTTCCTCCCATCATCCCATCCTTACCCAGTTCCTATGCTCTGGAGGACAAGGTTGAGATAAGAAAATACTGAAATGCTAGTGATTCACTAGGCCCTCCCTCCCAGGAATAGCTTTCTGAATGTTCTAGCACAGTGATTCCCAAAGTGGGCGCTACTGCCCCCTGGTGGGCGCTGCAGCGATCCAGGGGGGCGGTGATGGTCACAGGTGCATTTGTTTTAACTTTTTTTGTATTACCTTTCTATTCTGAGTTCAATAAATAGTTTCATAATTTCAAACTTCAATGTTTCTAATTTACACCTTTCTTTACTATATTTTACGAAAAAGGTAGAAACATTAATACATATATCTTTCTGTTTAATTGCTATTAAAATTTAAAAAAATTAATTTCCAGGGGGCGCTGAGTAATATTTTTTCTGGAAAGGGGGCGGTAGGCCAAATAAGTTTGGGAACCACTGTTCTAGCACAACCAGAGGGAGTAACTCACAGAGATTGCTGCTGGAGGCGCTTCCTGTGTGGTGATACCCAGGTGGAGGAAAGAGTTTTGCTGATCACCTAGTTCCTCGTCCAGGAAAAATCGGGTGATAATTTTTGTATTGGCCCAACAGCTTCATTAGTTTTATTTTTCCCTCTGCAATACTGTTAAGACTTCTGATATTTTTGTGGCTGTTTTAGCTATTACATTAAGTAAAAAAACACTCCCAAATGGGCGATAACAAGTTGAAAAGTTGCTAACCAATTATGGGAAGGAGTGATTCTTAAATCTACTCTCCAGGCATCTAGAATAGCTGGAGGCTGTGCCTGAGAACTAAAAAGCTGATAAAAGAACCTCCAGGCAAATGAGTCAGCTAATGATGTGCACTGAGGAATTCTTCTTCATAAACTCTGCAGCCTACTGGGGAAAAGCTAGCTTCCTGCCTCTAACTTTCTTCCATATGCATATGTTGATAACATTTCTCAGGTATTAACATAACAGTAGGGAATTGTAACCCACCCCACCATTCTTTTGACATTGTTTCTGTAAATGGTGACCTGACTGATATGTAGCTTGTAGATAAGTAGCATCCTATATAATAAAAGGCTAATATGCAAATGAACCGAACAGGGGAAGACCACTTACTATGATGCGCACTGATCACCAGGGGTGGATGCTCAATGCAGGAGCTGTGTTTGTATAAGAATCCTAGGAACTAACTTCAGAAGATACAGATTCTGAACTTCAATCATCCAAGTTCCCAGAGATTTGCTGACCTTCAACCATAGAACCAGGATGAAGAAGACCAGGATGACACACACCAGACCATCACTTGATCAGTTTTGAGGTCCTTATCAGAATAGACTGTGCTGGCCTAAACATAGAGAACTTTTCGACCTCCTCCCTTTGATTTTTTTGTTCTGTTTTCCCTCTCCCTCCTTATAATAATCTCTCCCTGCAACATCTACAGATGTTGAGATGGGCTTTGTGACAAGAGTCCCCCATCTACTCCAGGGCCCACACTAGAATAAACCTCTTTCCTTTTTCACCAGCACCTGTCTCATGAGTTTGGCTTTCGTAGCCGCAGGCAGCCAAACCTGAGTTTTGGTTACATTAATAAACTACAAGGAAACAGTTGCCAAGTCTTTCACCTGTTATACCCCTCCCTGGTGGTGCTAATGGGCACAGATACTCTGGTGAAGCAAGGAGGTAATAGAGAAAAATCAACCATGATTAAAATAAGTAATGGAATTTGTGTCCCTCTGGAGAAGTCTTAATGGCACATGAGCCTCAGGTTAAGAAAATACTAAATGCATTTTATCCGCTTAGGGATCTGCATCTTGCTAGAAGATGGAAAGTGATCAAACCCAAAACCTAGATATGTGCCCTGACAGGGAATTGAACCCACAACCTTTGGTACATAGTACGATGCTCCAACCAACTGAGCCACACCAGCCAAGGCAATGCATGTGGTTTTTATGTCTCTACAGTCTTGACCAGGAACATTACTACTTATGCCTCCTGAGAACTCTGAGGATGAACTCATACCTTTAACCTGGTTTCATACTTAAGAAAACTGGTAAAGGCTCTGTGAGCGCTTGGAATTGTGACATTTGGCAAATGGCTGAGTCATTCTGTTCTTTGTGTATGTTTTTGCGGAGGTTTTTAAACATATCCTAAAATGAAAAAGGAAACAGCTTCCTAGTTATAGTGCCACTACAGTAATATTATATATAGAGAGTTCCTAATTTAGAGTTGCTACTGACCTTTTTCAGAATAGAAATTGGCACTGATTAGGCAATATGCCTAGGAAAAAATCTCTGATGTATTCATATACAATATCCTTTCCAGAATCAATGTTCCAATTCCAAGTAGGTCTAGAAAGGGAAGCACTAACCATCGCTTCCTTACCTAACTGGAAGACATTCCCTTAGCAGGGGATTTTGGTCTGTCATTAATACCTCATTTAAGCTATTCACTGAATGTCACTAACTTAGTTCCTGGAAGCTGGCTGGGAGCAAGACAGATGGGGGACTGTATGGGTTGTGAAGAGTAGGGTAGCAGCTTTTATCTCTGTTACCTGAAGATAGACTCTTATCTTGACTTCTCTCAGGATGACTTGGCATTTGGCTCAGCAGGAGATGGTTTTAGAAATCATGTGTGGCAAGGAAGAAGGTAAAGAGCTAGATTCTTAAATGCTCAGGTACTTCTTGACCTGTGAATGCCAAGAGTCATGATCATGTTGAAACTGTGCGTGTTGCCTTTGCAAGGGCTCAAAACTGCCCAAAGAGGACTTCAGCGGAATATAGTGAAGTCATGTTTTTGAGAGAAGGAAGATTTGAGAGCTGATTTTAAGGTCTCTCCTTATAATAATGAACTATCAGCAGTTTGAAGATATGTTATTTCTAACTAACAAGTTCCTGTCAGCTCATTAATGCTATATTTATAAGAAACGATGATAGACATTGTTCTAATTATGTACATAATCTACAAATTACAGAATACTGTAGAAATAAAATTATTGATGTAATTATGCAAGTATGAAATTAGGGATTTTTTTGTAACAGATATTGTTATGTTGCAAGAACATTTTTTTAGGGGAACTTGGGCAGGGGGTGGTTTTGATAGAAAAATGTGAGAGCAAATTAACTTTCCATCTCTGGATTTCTCTTTACACTTGGGGTGGATGGTTCATTTTGAGGAACTGGAACTTAACTATCTGTTTTTGTTTTGTTTCCTTTGTTTTTAAAATCACATGCCCTTTATCTCTGAGCATCAGCGCAAGCACTTACCACAATGCACTGTTTCTTAAATCTCAGTTAATCCAGGGCCCCCTGGGAAAGGTATGTTTGTATTGTGAGATAACTCTGAAAAATTAGGTTTTCCAATGTTTCTTTTGAAGTTGAAATCTATATTGCAACAGTGGGGAAGTAATCCAGGGAAGGGAGACAGCCAGGAAAGGGTGAGTTATCAAGGCAGCTACCAGTGTGGACAAGTGGAGCCTAATTCCATGGGGGGGGGGGGGGAAACTCTGGGAAATGGTGCGGGCTTCTCGGAATAATTCCCCTGAGGAGGCAAGGAAGTTCGAATCCCTCTGCACCAGCTCCCACTATTACTGGCTGAAGGTTGTTCCCAGGGACTGTTAATTCCCTGGCACTTGTCCTTCTGTGCTTCTGGCAGGAGTTCTTGGCACTGAGAGGCAGGTCCCAGCCATTGGAAGTTGCCTGGAGTAACTGAATAGTGGGGGTTCAAGGAATACGAGGGGGCACTACAGTACCTGGTACAATGGACAGTGGAGTTACCACCAGCAGTCCAAGAATCTGCACATTGGCATGCAGTGATCATCACCCACCGGAGTGGGGGTGGGGGCCTTTTTCTGATACACAGTTATTTATATACTAGAGGCCCGGTGCACAAAAATTTGTGCACTCGGGGGAAGGGGGTTCCCTCAGCCCGGGCTATGCCCTCTTGCAGTCTGGGACCCCTTGGAGGATGTCCACCTGCTGGCTTAGGCCTGCTCACTGGGGGATCGGGCCCAAGCTGGCAGTCAGACATCCCTCTGGCAGCCTGGCAGCCCTCGGGGGATGTCTACTTGCCAGCGGGGAGCAGGCCTAAGCTGCAGTCGGACATCCTTAGCGCTGCTGAGGAGGTGGGAGAGGCTCCCAGCACCACCGCTGTACTGGCAGCCATCAGCCTGGCTTGTGGCTGAGCAGAGCTCCCCCTGTGGGAGCACACTGACCACCAGGCGGCAGCTCCTGCATTGAGCGTCTGCTCCCTGGTGGTCAGTGTGTGTCATAGTGACCAGTCATTCCCAGTCGTTCTGCTGTTAGGATCAATTTGCATATTACCCTTTTATTATATAGAATAGAGGCCTGGTGCACAGGTGGGGGCCGACTGGTGTGCCCTGAAGGGTGTCCTGGATCAGGGTGGGGGTCCCGCTGGGGTTCCTGGCCAGCCTGGGTGAGGAGCTGATGGCTGTTTGCAGGCTGCCCAAACCCCCTTCAGGGTGGGGGTCCCCACTGAGGTGCCTGGCCAGCCTGGGTAAGGGGCTGATGGCTGTTTTCAGACTGACCAAGCCCCCTGGCGACTGAAGCTCCCAGCCTTTCCTTTTTTTGTTTTTTGTTTTTTATTCGCTCCAGCTCCATGGCCATGGCGACTGGAAGCAGGTATCTGGGGTTTATTTACCTTCTATAATTGAAACTTTGTTGTCTTGAAATGAGGCAGCAGCCGCCAGGAAGCTTGGCTTCTTCCATCACAGGGGCAAGCAAGCCTCCTGCTCACTCCAGCTCCGTGGCCACGGCCTGCTGAAAGCAGATATCTGGGGTTTATTTACCTTCTATAATTGAAACTTTGTTGCTTTTGAGTGTAGCTCAGAGCCAGTGGTAGGCTGGCTTCCTCCATCACTGGAGCAAGCAAACCTCGTGCTCGCTCCAGCTCCATGGCCACAGCTGGCTGAAAGCAGGTATATGGGATTTATTTACCTTCTATAATTGAAACTTTGTTGCCTTGAAAGGAGGCAGCAGCCACCGGGAAGCTTGGCTTCTTCCATTGCAGGGGCAAGCAAGCCTCCTGCTCACTCCAGCTCCATGGCCACGGCCGGCTGAAAGCAAGTATCTGGGGTTTATTTACCTTCTATAATTGAAACTTTGTTGCTTTGAGTGTAGCTCAGAGCAGGCCGTGGCAGGCTGGCTTCCTCCATCACTGGAGCAAGCAAGCCTCCTGCTCGCTCCAGCTCCATGGCTGCTGGCCGCCATCTTGATTGGGTTAATTTGCATATAGTCGAGGAACCAAGATGGCGGCATAGGTAAACACCGGAGACTGCTGCCGCAAACAACCACTTCAAAAATACAACTAAAAGACGGAACGGACATCACCCAGAACCACAGGAAAGCTGGCTGAGGAGAGACTCTTCAACTAGAAGGAAAGAGAACAGCAAACCGAGGCTCAGAGGAGGCGCAGTGTGGAAAATACAAAGGTACCGAGGTGCGCGCGCAAAGCGGGCTGGTGGCTGAGGGCGCGGTTGTCGTTTTCAGTCAGGAGGGAGTCTCAGACTCTGGGCTCCAGATCCGGGCGAGTCTCTAGGGACTCAGACTCAGACGGGAGAAGCGGGATTGTCCCGCATCAGTTGGAATCTGAGGGCAGCTCTCTCTCCGAGGTTTGCAGCGGCTGCCGGGGTTCTGAGAAGCAGAGCCCCTGGGGAGGGACTGAGAGCAGCCATAACTGCTCCCTCCACCCGCCCTGTTGAGCCCGCCCCGCCCAAGCCCTGCTCAGAGCCATTTGCCGGATCGCCTCAGGCAAAGGCTAGATTAGCACCTCCCCAGAGGACAGAAGTTTTCCACACAGCTGATTCTCACAGCCAGTCAGCCTGGTGGTCAAATCCCTCAGTATTAACTAAAAAAATCAAGGCTTAACTAGAACAAGACTGCGCACAAAGACCACAAGGGGGTGCACCAAGAAAGCATAAAAAATTCGGAGACAAAAAAACATGACAGAAATGGAGGATATGGAGCTAAAAAACGCAATTTTGAGGGCTTGCAATAAACTTGTGGAGAGCCTCACAAAAACTAATGAGACCCTCGATGCTACGATAAAGAAACTAGAAATTAAGCATACACGGACTGAAATAAAGAATATTATACCCAATAGCAGACCAGAGGAGCGCAAGAATCAAGCCAAAGATTTGAAATTCGAAGAAGCAAAAAACACCCAACCGGAAAGCAAATGAAAAAAGAATCCGAAAATACGAAGATAGTGTAAGGAGCCTCTGGGACAGCTTCAA
>NW_005871075.1:9257441-9259221 GCF_000147115.1 Myotis lucifugus | reverse complement strand
GAGAGGACAAATGTAATCTGAACAATAAAGATTTAATTAAAAAAAATAAAGATAGATATGCCTCAAATACATTTGGTGGTGGAAGTGAAGGGACCCGCTTAATGGAAGAGTTAACAGCTCTCACTCACTTAAGGAGTGCCTACTGTATACTAGAGCAGGGGTTGGCAAACCTTTACTATAAATGGCCAGACAATAAGTATTTTAGGCTCTGTGGGCCAATCTTTGTCCCAACTACTCAGTGCTGCTATTTGTTGTGTGAAAGCAGCTATAGATAATATGTTCATGAGTGAACATGGCCATGTTGCAATAAAACTTTATTTAAAAAACAAAACAAAAAAAAATTTGCATATAGTCGCTCTGATTGGCTGGTGGGCGTGGTTTAATGTGTAGCAAAAGTACAGTCAATTTGCATGTTTGTCTATTATTAGGTAAGATTAGTTTGAGAACGACTAATATAGGCTATTGATCAATGAATCCTAGATTATCAGAAGGTTGTCTAATGCAATTCTTATTTTGTAGGCAAGGGAACTGAAGGCCAGATAGCTTTAATGACTAGTCAATGTCATAGAACCACTTTTGGCACATGGGTCTCATGATTCAGTGAATTGTGATGGACAGATGATCTGGTTATTAACTTGGTTGTCTAGAAATTTCAAAATATTAATATGTAAGCACAATGGCTCCAATGTTCTTGGCCTCCACTTTCAGCACCATTTCTCCCTACCCTACGTGCGCCCTCATGTGTGACATTCCATTCTAGGTTCCTGAAAAATGTTTTCTTTTGGAAACTTACTTCACTCTATACTCTTCAAAACTTGCTTAGGGAAAGATATCTTAAGTGTGTGGATACTAAGGTATAAATACTAAATTAATTTATATCAAAGAATTTGTTATAAGGGATGAAGCTTTAATATTTTCAAGTGAACAGAAGTTCTCTTTGGGTTCCAAGGGCCTAAGGCTAATTGTAAGTATTAATATAGGACTGTCATCTACTTTTGGAAAATACTACTGACTTTGTAACCATTAAAGTGCATTATATCACATGAGCTTTATTTACTCTGGGGAGCAGTGTGGTCCTTAGGGAACTGAGTGTTTAACAACTCTGAATCCAGTCAGTTACAATAATATAATTATTATCAGAGTTTCATAATTTAGAAATATCTAGTTGTATTTTTCATCATATTGGGTTAAATACAAATATGAAGTCCATTTTTAAAAATCCTCACCCAAAGATATGTTATTATTTTTTTATTGATTTTTCAGAGAGAGAGAGAGAGAGTAAGGGTGGAGGGGGACAGAGAGAAACGTCAATGTACAAGAGAAACTGATCCATTGCCTCCCATACTTGCTGGGAATTGAGACCACAGTCTTGTGTGTGTGTGTGTGTGTGTGTGTGTGTGTGTGTAGGACAATGTTCCAACCAACTAAACTACCTGGCCAGGGCAGTGCATTTTTAAATTATAAACTAACTAGAGGCCTGGTGCATAGATTCATGCACAGGTGGGGTCCCTTAGCTTGGCCTGTGGGGATCAGGCCAAAATTGGCTCTTCAACATCCCCCGAGGGGCCCTGGATTGCGAGAGGGTGGTTCTTGGGTGACGCACCCCAGAATTGGGCTCCCTCCTCTCTGGTTCTGGGTGCGTCACCTGAGAACCGCAGCTGCCAAGTCACTGCTGGTGGTCGGGTGTGCATCATAGCTAACGATCAAATGGTCAAACAGCTGGATGGTCACTTAGCTTTTTATATATGTATGTGTGTGTACACACACACACACACACACA
>NW_005871075.1:9223268-9257315 GCF_000147115.1 Myotis lucifugus | reverse complement strand
GGGGGGGGGGCAGGGTCCCTTCAGCTCAGCCTGCACCCTCTCCAATCCGGGACCCCTTGGGGGATGTCCAACTGCCAGTTTAGGCCAATCCCCGGTAGTCGGACATCCCTCTCACAATCCTGGACCGTTGACTCCTAACTGCTCACCTGCATGCCTGCCTGCCTGATCGCCCCTAACTGCCCCCCTACCAGCCTGATCACCCCTAACTGCCTCTATCTGCCAGCCTGATTGCCCCCAACTGCACCCCCGCTGGCTTGGTTGCCCCCAACTGTCCCCCCTGCCGGCCTGGTCACCCCACGCAGCCTGCTGCTCGATCATTTGGTCATCCCTTGCAGCCTGCTGGCCTGGTCGCCCCTCACTAACCCCCCTGCTGGCCTGGTCACCCCACGCAGCCTGTTCGGTCATCCATTCGGTTGCGATGGTCACTTAGGCTTTTATATAGATAGATAATAATAGCAACTGTTCAAAGAGAGTCAGAAAATATTCAAACTGCAGATTTAAAAATAATTCCCTATTTGGCTTCTAACTACTATAATATTTCCCAGATAATGTTTTGTTTTTGACTAGGGTTAAATTTCATTTCATTGTATTCAAAAAGCTATCATTTTTGAACTCCTACCAGATCAAATGTTAGGGGATTTACATAGTATAACTCATTTAACTTTACAGTAACCTTGCATGATAAATATCCTTATTTTATAGAAATAAACTAGTTTCTGTAATTAATTAATGTAAAAAATTCAATGCCTGGCATATATTAGACATTTGGTAAATATTTTTGAATGCAGAATGAGTGACAAAGACTTGCCCAAAGACATTGAGCTTCGGAGTGGACGGTGGAGCTGGCCAGAGGGCCCTGTAGCCTTTGGGCTGGGCAGAGGAGGTGTTCAGTGGTGGCACAGTTCCAAGAGTGTAATTGTAACGTGGCTCTTACTAGGCAGTCTTGGTGGCTAAGAGTAGGTTGCTATTGTTTTTGAAAGGTCTGTGCGTACTCTCCAATAGGGTCTCAAATAAAAACAGAGCATAGTCCTGGCCGGGTTGCTCAGTGGTTGGAGCGTCGCCCATACCCCAAAAAAGGTTGTGAGTTCCATTCCTGGTCAGGGCACATACCTAGGTTGTGGGTTCAATCCCCAGTCAGGCATTCTCTCTCTCTCTCTCTCTCTCTCTCTCTCTCTCTCTCTCCCCTCCCATTCCCACTCCCTTCCTCTCTCTCTAAAAATGAGTAAACATATCCTCAGGGGGAGGATTTAAAAAAATAGAGCATCATAAAAGTAACGGTTCTTATCATCTGAATTTCCCCCTAAATCAAAGATCCCTTTGTCACAAAGTATTTTCTTTGTATCTGGGTTTGTTCATAGACTTTTGGGGAAGGCATTTTTAGTGCCAATTTTCAGTGCTAAAAGCTAGTCATGGTATCATGCAATAGTTGTACTGTCCTTTAGAATTTTTTCCAGAACTTCAGATAAAATGTTTTTGCAAAGCATTTTTTCCCCTTCAAGGCTCATGTTAAAATAAAGGTCAGGAAACTCAGTCAAGTAAACAAGCTAGCCACAACTTTCATCCAAAGGGACACGCACCGCAGGTGTCGCTCAGTGCTGCTGGAGTTGGTTTAAACACATTGGTTATGGTTATATATAGCACTTAAAGTCCAAACATCCACTCCAGCTCCATCATCACTTACTCAGGTTGTCCCAGCAAATTCCTCTCGGACAATTTCTTTGCCAAGTTTAAGAAGTAATGGATTCTAAGCTATAACAGAGAAAAATCAACTTACTCATTTTAGAAAAAGGTAAAATGTTTCCCCTTCCTTCCTTTCTCTACAGAGAAAGCTTTTCATATGCAAACAAGTTTGTAAATAAGTATATTTCATTAATGCAACAATGAAATCAATACACTAGTTTATCTTGGTAGAAGACATTTTTACAAGTTAAAAAATTTTAAGAAAATAATGATATTATTTTGCTTTAAAAAAAACCATGAAGGATAAAAATAGGAATGGCAGATTATTGTATCTGTTATGCTTTTGAAGTGAACCTTTCTCTGAGAGAAAATACACACATAAAACACCCAGTTCAGGGGTGTACAGCGAGAAGAGTTTTCACAAACTGAAGGCACCCAGGTGACCAGCACTCAGCTCAGAAACTAGACCATCATTGGAGCATGATTCTGAGCCCCTCTCCTGTTCTCTGCAGTCAGTACCACTTCCTACCCTTAAGGGCAAGCAGGACCCTAACATCTAATACCATGCACCTCTTTGGCCTGCTTTTTCACTTTGCATCTTGTATAAATAGAATTAGGCAGTGCTGTGTGTAATTTTTTGGTGTCTGAATAATGAATAGTGCTGGTGAGAACATGGTTATATGTTTCTTTTGGGGTACACACATGCATTTGTTTGGGGTATAAGCCAAACAATAGAAATGGTGGGTAATAGAGTAAATACATGTTCAGTTAGGATAGATAATGCCAAATTGTTTACATGTTTTCTTTTTATGAATGCCTATGCTAAACTATAATGCTTATAAAAACACATTGGACTATCTCAAGACTAACATATACAAATTGTTTAGAATTTTAACTTCTGAAGTATTTTTCATATTAGGTAGATTTCAGCATTATGCATCAATCTTATAAAATATAGATCTATATATATTTAATCCCATTTGGTCCCTTAACAACCATTTAGCAGACCATAAAGCTGATCTCCAGAGGCCAAAGGACCAGCTCATAGTCATGAAGCAGGCTTCTGTGACCTCAGAGCGAGTCAGGGCAAGTCTGGACTCCAGATTGGAGGCGTTTCCACACCCTGTAGCAGTGCACACCCACCCCTAACAGACAGAGCCCTAGCTGGAGGCTCCAAGCCCTGTAAATTCCCAGCACACTCCTCAGAAGCTGGGGATGGCTAAAAGGCATTTCACAGTGGGAGTGATTTGCAGCCAGAATCAACCAGGCTTTGGCCTTGTTTTTTGTGTGGTTTGGATGATTCTATCATCAAATCTGCCTCTCTATATAAAATGTTTCCTGTTTGAGTTTTCTTTTTCAAGTGAATGGATTTATTATCCAGGAGGAAGACTTGGCCTAACTGTTCTGAGAAGGGCAGGATGAAGGAAAGGTTATAGATCACATGTCTTTCATGTGGCCCTGTCAGCTGAGGATTGGTTTATGTGTGTCATTTATGGAAAGCAGAGGGTCAGTGACACACATACTGAATTTATGGGGTCAGGTGTAACAGCACTGGCAGGTCTAAGAAAACAGATACACACCTCTATGGAGAGGGGGGTGGGCAGGGTGGAGCAAGGAAGGGGGAGTTAGTTCACATGGCCCCTTCTTATCTCACTTGGGAAATCGAGAGGTGTGGGCGAGAACCTTCCATGCCAGTGAGTGGAGAAGAAGAGGGAGAACAGTGTTGGATGAAGAAGGCTGAGAAGCCTTCATGGAAAAGCTAAAATCTTAGCAAGATTTGGAAACAACATTGCCTAACACCTGTTGAATACCTACTTTATTCAATATGATATCACGTAGTCTTTGCAGCGTCCAGTGAACGAGGTGCTACTGTACTTTATTTTCTATTTTAAAATTCCAGAAGGTGAATTGCCCAAATCACATAGCTAATAAGAGGGAACTGGATTCCAGCCAGATGCTAAAGCACATGCTCTTAACTGCACTTCTCTGTGCTGCTCAGACAGGGCAGAGGAGAGGTGCCCAGGCCAGGGAGCGGACAGGGACAGAACAGTTTAGACAAAGGTGGGGAGGTGAGTAGGAGAATGGTAGTATGTTCTGGGGTCAGTGCAACTGGCCTGACCCGTGGGTGGCCTAAAGTTATGGTTGATAAAACTGGAGGATTGATAAGATTGGGAAATAATATTATGGAAAATACTATTTTCTTAAGAAGGTGAACTCAGCAGTCAGGTGTAGATAGATGGACAGAAGAGGGACGGACTGGAGGCTAGGACGTTATTGAGAAGGTGCTGCAAAAATTGAGAGAGATGAAACAATGAAGACATGGACAAGCACAGCAGTTCTCAGACAGTTGACCTTGGGACCATTGATAAACCTACAAATGAGGGAAGACCCAACAGCTTTGGTTTCTGTGACTTTTATCTAATTTTTTTATCATATCTGAGAAATTTTTAAATATTTTATTAAATTTTTTAAAAATACATAATAAATCCATAATATATTATCATCAAAACATTTTCATGAAAACTTACTATGTTTTAAAAAAAACTGAGAAAAATGACATTGTTTTACACTTTTACATATTTCTTAATAGAATCCAGCTGGATTGTCACACATTCAATTGTCCTCTGTATGATGTGTTATAGCATCACACGACATGTGGCCTCCGAAAACTCCACTGTACACTTGTGAGAGAAAGTGAAATAGGCCCACGGCACCCTGAACGACTCTCGGGGATTCCCAAGGGCCCCTGGACCGCAGTTGAAGAGCCATTGGGCTGGAGTGTGGCCCAGGAGATGGAGAAAGACAGAACCACACAGGGACACACAACAGCAGCATCTAGAGGCAGACCGGGGTAGGGGGAGCTGCAAAGGGAAGTCTCAGATGATTTGAGACATCACACCTGGGTGACGGGACACTTGTGGTGCTTCTTGCAGAGCAGGGGAAACCCGGGAGGCAGCTTGGTGGGCAGTTGGTAATTTCTGGTTTTAGTGATTTGAATGTGAAGTGGCAGAGCGATATGACAGTACACATAGAATTAGGTCACAGAAGATCATTTGTTACTAATGAAAGTAACGTTTTCAAAACAATTTAAAAATGAAATTTAAAGAATTAATTCAAAAATGAAAAATTAAATTAATTTACTTAAGAGTGGAATATTAGAAGAATTCAACTGTATTTGAAGGATTTTATTTGTTAAGATGGAGATATATATATATATGTGTGTATATATATATATATATATATATATATGCATTTGTACTATTCTTCACACGTTATATGTCTGGAATAATTTATAATAAATTCAAAGTTTAACTCTCTCTCTCTCTCTCTCTCTCACACACACACACACACACACACACACACACACACACACAATATTTATATTCCTTAGATCAGAGGCCATTTTATTTCCAGATACTAGTGATAAGGATGGGCCATGTAGAGAAAGGAAGAGAGAGAAAAGGAAAGAGAGAGGATAAGGCGGAGGAAGAGAGGGAGGAAAGAAGTAGAACCTAATCTGAACTCAAAATCTTGCACCTTCTCTTTAGATACTGAAGTGCAGACTGTAGAGAAAGGACTTACCTGCAACATTGGCAAAATACAGGGAAAGTGTAAGCCAAATAGGGAGACACAACTATTCACAAGATACCAAGGACCGTATTGATGATGTGACTTTAGCAAAGATTCAGTCAGACCCCAAGTCCCTGTTGGAGTTTACGGCACTTAGTAGGAGAGGTGAATGGGAAACAGAATTCCTGTGCATGAGGCATGTTTCCTGTGGAGCCGGGCATCAGAAGAAGGAAGTACACAGGGGGCCTCTGAGAGGAAGGGGCTGACCTCTCTGGGAGGCTGGGTAGCTGAGATCCGCTCTGAAGTCAGAGGTGACCTGGATGTTGGCACTGACTCAGGCAGGACTAGCTCTGAGACTTTGGGAAAGTCACTCAATTACTTAAGCTTTCGTTTTAGAATATTTTTATTTCTAAATACAGAAATAGTCTGGCTCACAGCAGGATGGGTGCCAGGGAATGTCGGCTCCTCTTTCTGTATAGCACCAACCAATAAACCCCCATCTGTCTCAAAAGTGTGGGCCTGCATTTCCAGCAGCCTTCACCCATCCGAGAGCGCCTCTGAACATAGCTTATGCTTCCTGTCTGTCTGTTTCACAGGCTTTTCATTCTCTGATTCTTCCTTAGCTCTATAATGATTACATATATCCACTGTATCACATACCTTCCTTTGCCTTAGAATTCATTCCAGAGTGTGTCCATTTTAGAAATGAAGTGAAAAGAAAATATAAGTTGTTACATTTTTTTTAGGAAAGTGATATGATAAAAACTTCTAAAATTATTTTAAGAAACATTTGTGTGTTACAAGGGCAGGATGAGAGAGGGTGATCATAATAGTATCTTAGATCACTAACAAGTAAGTTCATGTGCAGTAGCTAGCTGTAATTTACCTTCAGTGTCTCCTGTCGCAGCAATGTGGTGAACTAGCAGTAAATCAGGTGCTCATGAAGCTAGGTGCCTTCTTTCAATGGGTGGATGGATGGATGGATAAATACAGGGTATCCCCCAAAAATGTATACACACTTAACAGCTGACAGCTCAATTGATGTTTCTTTCTTTTCAGATTTACCCCATTGGAATTAATAATTACTCAAAGTGTGTATAAATTTTGGGGACACCCTATCTATGCAAAGACTGCTTAGCCCAAAACAATGTCCATACACTGAAACATATGAATTGTACTGTGTAGATAATTTATCCAAAAAATGAAGTTAAACTTTCTTAACAAACAGCAATTTAATTTTTGTGTGTTTTTTCCCCAGGGATATAATTCATATAAAGTAGGGATAAATGTTAATTTAATACCAAGTAGAGTAACTTTCTACTAACAATTTTCATAAATATGTGTTCTATAAGCTGTCATAACCCTCATCTTTATTTGAAGTTGTTTCATGACCCGTTGCAAACGAATGACAGAATCGCATTTGCTAAGTTCCCTTTAGTGCCCAATTACTAGAAATTTAAGGACCTAGCAGGTCTGCAGCTGTTCTGAGTTTCAATTATTTTTCGTCTTATCTTCCAGGCTAATAACTTGGAGCTCTAGGCTGAATTCATTCCCCTTTTAGCAGTGGGAGCATCAGGAGAATCTTGTTTCCCACATAACTGAGTGGAACAGGAGAACGGGGTCACCCACAAGCCTCAGAACCCCTCCTCCCCAAGGGCTCAGCAGATAAGCAGGAGCATCTACACTACTGGGAACAATTGGTTTTAATCAGAAGACTCGGCAATAAAAGCAAAAAACTGGGCTGGACCGGAAGGGTGTAGGAGACTCCCTGAATTGTAAAAAGTGCCTGTGTAAAATAATGATATGCGTTCTTTGGTGAATCTGGGCATTATTGTTGTGGTTTAGCACCAAAGTGTTGAATCACATAGAATCATAGATTTTTCACAGAGCTTAATTGGGTCAAAGGGATCACTTGGATCGATTTCTTTATAGCTGAGGAGCCTGGGGTCCACAGAAGTGGAAGGACTTATCCTAAGTCATACAGCTTGTCTGTGGTGGAGCTGGGAACAGAACACATTTCCTCTTCCCAGTCAGTGCACTTCCCTCCGCCACATCTGCTTCCTCTCCTCCCTGCAGGCCCAGTGTTCCCAGCACAGTCTCCAGGAGGATGCTTTAGACACATCTGTGTCTGGGCACCTCTTGTCCCTAACTTAACAAATGATGTTTTTGTCAAATTATTTGGTTTTGTGTTCAATTCGGGCACCGATGTTGAGAAGTTACTGAATTTGCATAATATCTAGATACGTAGCTGTGTGCCATTGAGTTCAAGTGTGTTAAGAGAATCATGTTGCTGGAAGGAGTTATTTGGATCAAGTAATCTAAGTCTCTGCTTTGCAGATTAGGAAACAAACGCCTAGAAAATTTAGTGGCCATCAGTTCAATATTCAGAAGTCCTAATGTCATGGAATATTCTATCAAAGCAAAGTGTATGCCTTTGAACTTTGACTCTATCAAAGACTTAACAGGAAGTGGGTTTTTACTACGTTCTAACTAAGGTTGTTTGGATTGATTAGATGTTGAGGTGCACTATTACATTATTCATTGTTTTATTCAATTCTAATGGGAATAGCATGAAACCATTACCATTAAAAATTATTGGAATGCTGGGGTTGGTATGTAATAAGAAACCAAATAGTTGAATGTAATGTGAGCAGTAATGGATTTCCATGGTCATCAATGTTAGCATTTGATTAGATTGACTGTCAGTGTACTTGTCACACATATTTCTGCCTGGACCTCGCTGGTTATGCTGTTGCCATCTCACCATCCTACAACTTCACCTGTGAAATCCTCCCGTCCTTCAAAACACAGGGCAAGTGCCACTTCCCCCATGAAACTTTCAACAGTTCCTTCACACCTGAGCCCTCTCCTGTCGCTTAGACCACATAAATGCTGGGTCACCCCTATTCTAGGTTTTACGCTCCATAAGAGAAGAGATTATCAATAGTTTTGGTTTCCCCGTGGTATCTTGTATTTTGGAGATGTACAGTATTTGTTGAATGAGTAAGAAATATGAAAACATTTGGCCAAACACAAAGCATTATATTTTAGAACACTAATGTTAAAAGCACGAATTTGAGGAGTCCTAACTTTTTAAGGTTGTTAGTCAATTGAGAATTTGTTGAGAAACTAAGTGTCCAGAACAAATATCATAAAGAATGTTCTCTCTGGGATGTCTTTATTCACAGAGGAATCTGGGAAATAACAGTCTGTAAAATACTAAATGATGCCACAAATTGTAAGAGTGGAGTTTTCATAATAGTCAGTCCGTTGCAATGCAAAAACCACATGGTGGCCTTCCAATAGCTGTGTTTTAGCCGAATCAGGTGCATGACCAGACTCCGGGAACCATCTGCTCAGCCGCTGCCAATTAAGTTTGCTCCCTGACAGGCGGATGTTCCATTAAAGCAAGTGGCTTTTCCAGGAAAAATGATCTCAGGATTTTCTTGGGTCATTAGATAGCTCTACAGCAGATAGGAACATAACAGTTTTCTTTGTGTGGGGAAAGAGGAGAACTTTCCTGAAGGTTGACTCATGTTACAAAAATGGGGGGAAAGGGATTTAAGTGCTTATTTCAGTTCCTTTTCCAAACTTGGAAAATTAAATAGTAGCTCAGCCTCAGCCCTTCAGAGGACGATCTCACTGCAAATGTAAACTCTACTACTCACTCACAGTGTTTAATATATTGCAAGTACCCCAGACGCAAGATTCGAACTGCCACATGCAAATCCTCGTTTAGAGTCTAGAAGTGTTCGTGAGGTCAAAAGCAAGAGAATTCTCGATATGCGATTGGGTTCTGGTTTCTTTATAACTGTCTACATTATGGAGCCCCATCTTTATCTTTTGAAATGTAAAACAGATGAGAAAACTAGCATCACGCTGTTATTAACTGGCCACAGAGCAAATGGGTGGCAGGAATGGAGCATGGCCTTTGCCTGTGAAACTTGCCCAGGTTCATGAGCCCAGATGGCCTCATGCTTGGCTTGGCTGCTGCTGCTGAGTGTGAGGAGGGATGGAACATACCTGACTATCTGAAGTGCTTCTTCTCTAAGGTCAAAAGTTCCACAGGCCGTATTTCTTGAAACAACACACTGGGTCAGAAAACTCTGTAATTCCATCTCTGCAGTGTACTTGACTCTGTGAGCTTCATTGTTCCCATTTTGCAAAAGGGGAATACTCACTCACCCAGCATATATTTAAAACTCATTACGAAAATCAAGGTAGCCTTGAAACTTGTAAAGTCCTGCATAAATGTAAGGTATTATTATAACTAGAGAGTGCTACATGTACTCACCTTGTGACCCTTTGATTTTCTTGGCTAGAAACACTGAAACATACTGAAGATCAGATACCTCCCCGGAGTGTTCCTACTGCTCTATCATCACTACCTCGTGGAGGGGAATGGGCTCTATTGGGAGAAGAGGGGAGAGGACAGAAAATCTTGTTGATTAATTAGCATAGAAAACACATATAGGGAGTTTTTGTCACCTGAGGAAGTGTTACCTTCTCACTCCCCCTTTCTCTCTCTCTCTCTCTACACACACACACACACACACACACACACACACACACACACACGTGCATGGATATAGACTCGATTCTTTTTGTTTTTCAAGTCAGTAATGATCCATTACTTTTATTATTTATTTTGATGCTCAAATTAACACAGATTTGGCCATGGGGAGCCCCTTTAGTTGCCTCTAGGACCCACTGACATGTCCCACCATTCTTTGAGCACTTCCTTATTTATATTTTGCAAACAATGTGTTAGGCTTATCTTGTACTTTCCCTTTCCCAGCCCTAGAATCAGCCATTTTCCCAAGAAGTTCTGGTTCCTTTAGCAGAGAATGGAATTTAGAAACCAAGACCTTCATGTTATATGTACTCATTACTGCTGGAGTGTCATTGCTTTTCTGTGGTGGGCAAACTGTGGCTCTCGAGCCACATGCGGCTCTTTGGCCCCTTGAATGTGGCTCTTCCTAACCCTTAGGAGTACCCTAATCCTATACTAATAAAATACAAACATGCAAATTGACCGTACTTTCACTATGGCTTAAGCCATGCCCACCAGCCAATCAGAGCGACTATATGCAAATTAGCCCAACCAAGATGGTGGCTGGCAGCCATGGAGCTGGAGCGAGCAGGAGGCTTGCTTGCGCCAGTGATGGAGGAAGCCAAGGTTCCCCACCTGCTGTGGCCTGGCTCTGAGCTCCACTGAAAGCAACAAAGTTTTAATTATAGAAGGTAAATAAACCCCAGATACCTGCTTTCAGCCAGCCGTGGCCACGGAACTGGAGGGAGCAGGAGTGGGTTGCCCCTGGCGATGGAGGAAGCCAAGCTTTCTGCAGGCCTCTGCTAAAGGCAACAAAGTTTCAATTATAGAAGGTAAATAAATCCCAGAATTAAAAAAAAAAAGAAAAAAAGGAGAGGCTGGGAGCTTACATTGCCAGGGTGCTTGGCCAGCCTGAAAACGGCCTTCAGCCCCTCACCCAGACTGGCCAGGCACCCCAGTGGGGACCCCCCACCCTAAAGGGGGTGTGGCCAGCCTGAAAACAGCCATCAGCCCCTCACCCAGGCTGGCCAAACCTCCATGGGGTGAGGGTCCCCACTGGGGTGGACATCCTCCGAGGGTTCCCACACTGCAAGAGGGCATAGGCCGGGCTGAGGGACCCCCCCCAAGTGCACAAATTTTTGTGCACTGGGCCTCTAGTTAAGTTAATAACAATGTACCTACCTATATAGTTTAAGTTTTAAAAATTTGGCTCTCAAAAGAAATTTCAATCATTGTACTGTTGATATTTGGCTCTGTTGACTAATGAGTTTGCCGACCATTGCTTTAGGTCATTGCAGGGAACAGTGAGAAATAAGGAAGTAGCCAGTCAGAAGTGTGTATCTGTTTTTAGGTGGCATAAGGAGTTTTCCAGGTAGAAAGAACAGCATGTGTAGGTGTATGTGTGTGTGCGCGCGCGCATGCACACGCAACTTTATTTCCTTGGTTTTCATTTCTCTGATTACCAATAATGCTAAGCCCTTTTGCCATGTATATTTGCCATTGACTTTTATTCCTTTACTAGAGGCCCGGTGCATGGATTCGTGCACTGGTGGGGTCCCTCAGCCTGGCCTGTGCCCTCTCGCAATCTGGGACCCCTTGGGGGATGTCAGACTGCTGGTTTTGGCCCCATCCCCACAGGCATCGGCCAAAACCAGCAGTCTGACATTCCCCGAGGGATGTAGTAGTGTGTGAAGCCTCAGGCATCTGGGAGGAGCCTGAGCCTGGCAGGGTACTGTTCCCACTCATCCTGGCCCCACTGCGCCTGCCACTGCCACTCGGTAGTGCTGCCGCAGAGGTGGGAGAGGTGGGAGCCCGGCGTCTGGCACCTGTCAGTCAGCTGAGTGGTGCTCCCACTGTGGGAGTGCACTGACCACCAGGGGGCAGCTTCTGCTCGAGTGTCTGCCCCCTAGTGATCAGTGTGCGTCATAGCAACCGTTCAAATGATTATTCGGTCGTTCGGTCACTTAGGCTTTTTTATATATAGATGAAAAGAAATGTGTATTTTTTCCTTTTGCCTAGTTCTCTATTGGGTAACCTGCCACTCTTCTTATGTATTCATATCAGGTTTATTTTTTTAATTTAACTTTAAAAATTTTAAATATATACATGTTTTAAATAGGGATCAATATGTGTTTGCATATTACAGATAAGTGTATGAAACATTACTAATGATAGCTAAAACGTGGAAGCAAACCAAGTGTCCACCAACAGATGAATTGATAAACAAATGTAGTATATACATATAATGGAATATTATTCAGCCATTAAAAGGAATGAAGTTCTAATACATGTTACAATGTGAATGAACCTTGAAAACAATATGCTAAGTGAAATAAGCAGACACAAAGGGATATATATTGTATGATTTCACTTGTATAAAATATCTAGAATACACAAATTCATAGAGGCAAAAAGTAAATTAGAGGTTATCAGAGGCTGTGGGGAGGCAGGAGGGGGACTACTGCTTGGTGGTTACAGAGTTTCTCTTTGGAGTGATGGAGAAGTTTTAGAAATAGTGGTAATGGTTCACAGCATGGTAAAAGTAATTAATGCCACTGAATCGCACACTTTAATGGTTAAAATACCAAATTTTATGATGTATATATTTATCACAATAATAGGTAAGTAAATGGACATGTTTATGTGTGGGTCCACTTCTGAGCTCTCCATTCATTTGTGTGTCCACCCCTCCACCAGAACCACACTGTCTTGGTGACTGTAGCCATATAATAAATGTCTTGAATTTGAGTAGACTGGTTCCTCCCACTTTTCTTTTTGAAAATTATTTTAGCTATTTTAGTTTTCTTGTTTTTCCATATATTTTAGAATAATCTCGACTATACCTACAATAAAAATTTCTTGCATTTTAATAGGAATTAGTTAAACCTGTATTGTTATATCTTCTTGATGTAACATTATGTAATATTTTTTGTTTGTTTCATAGTCTAATGTGCCTTATATAAAAACTGCCATTCCATCTCTCTCATGTCCAGCCTTTGCAGGGCATATCATTTCTAACCTTTACTTTAGGCTTATCTGTGTCTTTATATTTAATGTTTATGGATAACATATAGTTAGGTTGTTTTTTAAAATCTAGTTTGATAATCTCTAACTTTTCATTGGTGTGTTTGCACCATTCACATTAAAATAATTATCTATATTATTGAGTTGAAATGTTTGCTTTCTCCCATCGTTTTATCCCCTTCTTTCCTTTATCTTGCCTCTTTTGTATTGATTAAATATTTTTGTATTTTATTGTCTCCACTATTGCTTGCTATATCTGTTTTATTTAATTTATTGGTTAATGTTGCTATTCCATTATTATTATTATTATTATTATTATTTTAAATTTATTTTTATTGATTTCAGAGAGGAAGGGAGAAGGAGAGAGAGAGATAGAAACATCAATGATAAGAGAGAATTATTGATCAGCTGCCTCCTGCACACCCCCTACTGGGGATGGAGCCCGCAACCCGGGCATGTGCTCTTGACTAGAATCGAACCTGGAACCCTTCAGTTCGCAGGCCGACGCTCTATCCACTGAGCCAAACTGGCTAGGGCTATCTTTATTTTTTTATCTTTATTGTTGAAAGTATTACATATATTCCCTTTTTTTCTCCCATTGGCCCCTGATAGTCTGCCCCTGCCGCTACTCTATCTTTAAATAACATTATATCCCTTCACTTATAGTAGAAAAACCTTGCAACAGTTTATTTCAGTTCAACTCTGTCCTTCCTGTTATTGTTCCCATGTGTTGACCTCTACATACAAACCCACAAAACATTGTAATTATTTTTGTTTTAGGTAGTCATTTTCTTACCCTCAGAAGTTAAAAAATGAAGACAAATAAGCTCACCTGTGTATTACAAATATTAGAGACCATTGGATAGTCACACTCCTCTGAGTATTTAACAGTCTTCCTGTGTCCCTGTGCTTACATTGGAAAACTGTCTATTATTTGTCTTCAGGCTCACTGGGGTTTTCTCCTGCAGAGTCTAATACACTCTTTCTCATCTCCATTGATTTCGTTTTTATTTCAAACAAATTATCTCAGACATTCCATTAGGTTCTTTTTATGTTTTTAATTATTATTATTAAATCATGTTTTATTTTAAATCCATGAGCATATTTAAAGTAGTTTTATAAAGTCCCTGCTGCAAAAATATATCATTTCTTTCATTCCTGTCTGTTTCGTTGACTGATTTTAATTTTGGTTATGGATCACATTTTTCTGCCTCTTTGCATTGCTAGACTTCTTTGAGCAGAATATATACATCATACTTATTAGGTTATTACGTGCTGCATTTTGCTGTCTTTCCCCAAAGAGTGGTGGACTTTCTTTTGTCATGCAGTTAAGTTACATGGATCCATTTGATCCTTTGGGGGGTTGTTTATAATATTTATTAGGGAGAGTTTAGAGTAGCCTTAACTCTGGGGCATGGCCCTGCTGGAGTCTTTATTAAATGTTCTCAATGTTCAACAAGGATTCTTACTCTGACCAGTCAGAATTTGAACATCACTCAGCCCCATGTGAGCTTTGGGAATTGTTCAGTTCCATGGAGTTTCAGACTATACACGTGTAGATTGGTATTCAGCCAATGATGCAAGATGAATGATGCAGAGAATTCTGGAACTTTTTCTATGAAGAAAAAGTTTCTCTCAAACTCTGATGCTCAAATGATAGTTGGTTCATCTCTTGAACTCTATCTAATCTCTGTCTCTTCACCTCAGTGTGACTCTCTGTTCTACTTGGGGTCCCCTCCCTGCACAGTGACCAAAATGTGCCTCAGACTGAATGCTCCAGTTACCACAGGGCTTACTTCATTTATTCACTTGCTTTTCCAAGTGATAGTCCTGTGCCATCTGTTACCAATTTTTGAAATGATTTGTTTCAGATATTTTGTCCATTTTAAAATTGTTGCTTACAGTGAGAGGAAAAAGTATGGTCCCATTTATGCCATCATGGCATCCTCATTCCATTTTTCCAATTAGCTTTCCTTTTAACTGTGCTTTTCATTGTTATGCTCCTAGATAGAAATGCTCCTACACTCTTTATGATAATGCTTCCAATTATCCTCTCAAATTGCTGTGACCATCTTTTAAACAGCAGGGCATATATTACAGTTTTATAGAATTATTGCTCAGGGATTCTCCCCAAGAGAAATGCCAAAGCTTAGGTCTACTGCACATCTGAACAATGAAATCCTAAATATAATATAGCTGCCGCCTCCTGCACTCTCTACCAGGGATCTAGCCCAACACCCGGGCATGTGCCCTGACTAGGAGTTGAACAAACAACCCCTCAGTGCATGGAACAACGCCCCACGAACTGACCCCCAGTGGCCAGGGCTTCCCCTGCTCCCATCCAAGTACATGCTGAGAGAGCGAGAGAGAAGGAGAAACATCCATGTGAGAGAGAAGCATCAATCTGTTGCCTTCTGTACATGTCCTACTTGGGGATCAAACCCACAACCCAGGTTTGTGCCCTGACCAGGAATCAAACCAGCAACCTTTCAGTGCACAGGATGACACTCAACCAACTGAGCTACTCAAGCTGAGCAAGATAGCGTTTCTCAGCAGAGTGGAATCATTGATGATTAAAATGATGACTTGAATAAGCCAGAAAAGTTTATAACACACTCAGCTCACTTAGTTACAAAGGTAGGGAAATTTAAACCGTCACTGAGATTCATCTTTTCTCTAATCCAGAGTTTACTGCCCCACAGGGACTTGTCTGCTATATGTAAGTTCTTTTTTCCTCTCTCTTCGCGTGGGTTATTTCTGTTATCTTTCGGGTTTTAACTTAATGTTATCTCCTCCAGGAATTCTCCCCTCAGTTTCTGGTCAATATTAGGTCTTTCTATTATATGTGCTCTCATTGTACCTTACACATTTCCTTTATGGCTTATTCAGTCTTAATTATAGAAGTTTCTATACTTCTTTTTCAGTATTTATCAATATCAGTAGGCTATGTACTCCTTGAATACATTAACCATATTTATTTTAGTCATTGCTGTGTTGCCTAGTGAACGTGATGCCAGTAACTAATTTTTAAAATAAATAATGGTCAAACTAAAAGTGTTGCCAGTTATCTACAAACTTTGGTCTTAATACACATGTGGAGTGTGACTGAGTTTCTTGTAAATGCTTTTATTTCTTCTTGGATCATAACCCAGTGTGCATGATAAATACGTGCTGGATGAATGATGCTGTACAACCATAAATTACTCTCTGGTTCTTTTCCCTGAGAATCAGTGGTTCTTAGCACCTGAGACTTGACAGTAACTAAATATTTGCACATTTTAACTACAAATTACAATTTTAATTACAAAATATTGGAAAATTCTAAATCCTGACAAATGTAATGGTACAAATGCAAGACAATGCAACAGTATATGCTTAAATTAATTAGCCACCTTAAACCCTGAAGTGTGCCCCATTTTACTTTTTTTTAAAATTATAAACCCTCCCCAGACTCAAACTGATGCCCCAACAGGAAGCTGGCCTGTTCTATAGCTCACGACAGGCATGCGTGGTGCCAGAGACAACACCGTTTCAGTGGGGAGGAAAAACAAAGGTTGTGTTTAAGGTAATGGAAAAGTAGGAATCCGAAACAATTTGCTCATCAATCAAAACACTGGAAATTTTGAAAAAAGGGGACTTCTCGTTAACAGGCTTTTCACATGGGGCTCATTAGTGGTCGAAAGTGGTTCTTTCTCCAGTTTCTAACTAATGTGTGGCTGGGAGTCGGGCCAGGTGTTCCTTCTACTGATTTCCACTTGGAGCAACTTTATCTGGAAACCCGCCCTCTTCGGGGCACACAAATGCAACCTGCTCCTGGGTCCATTGGACCAGCTCTGTCTCCAATTGGTCCAAGACCAAGAGGAGTGGCTGGTAACACAAGCTAAGAACCCTTTTTTTTCCTTTTTTTTTTTTTTTTTTTTGCTTGTTTGTTTTTTGTTAATGGGACTTCGAGCTATTTGAATTTTAAAAAGTGGGGTTTTTAGGTTGTCTAGCCATTACAAAGGATTAAACAAGAGAACGTTCTCATAGTCATTTTGACAAATTTGTTGAGCAATTACAAAATTAGGATAATATTTTTAAGTGAAAAATTTTAAGTTTACAAACAAGATCCCTCTGTCTTCTACCAGGTTTCAGCAAGAGAACTGTGTGTGGAGGAGGAACTTGCCCAGATCCGCTTGACTTTCCTTCTAGAAGGCTCTTCATGGTTTTCCCAAGCTCCAGCAGACTTCCGATCTCCCTTATCTGGTGAGAAATGCCTTGACATGTTCCTTCATTTAGTGGAAGGACTTCCTCTTTAAGTCACGGTGCGCTAGGCGCGGCCAGCCAAGGATGTAGAGCTGACCAGACCCCATTTGTCCAAGCGCCTGTGGGGTTTATGACAGGCCAGATACGTGGGAATCCTCTGGGCTAACATGCTTGGTGAGCGATTAAGAAAATAGAAGTTTTAATGGTTTGGGGAAATGGGAAACAAGTCCCGAAACTATCATAAGGGGGAGACAACCTATGAGTCCAGTGTAAAGAGGGAGTCAGAGAAAGGCAGAGTGGAAGAAGTCAAGGCAAGTAATGGCAGAATGAACACAGTGTGGAGGGGGAGGGGCCGTGACTGCCATCTGCCTCTGAATTAGACCAGGAGAGTTTCATTCATGGCACAGAGAATAGTCCTGGATATTTAGAGGAGGACATGGGCTCCCATCTTCTTGGAGAAAGTGTAAAGATGGTTTTCAAGACCAATCACAGTAGCCTTTGAAAGAAGCGACATGATTGGTCATTGACCATGATGTGCATCTGTTACTTATGTAGTGGTATTTGGACTGAAGAGCTAGCAGCAAAGTTCATACTGTATGTTACTTACTCACCGTTAATAGAACTTGGAAAGTGAAATTTGAGCCTGTTGTTGGAGGATTGTTGTTATTTAACTAAATCATGGTAACTGAAATTCATGCACTTTGGAACAGTGTAAAATTTAAGTTTACAAGCAATATCCCTCTGAACTTTGTAACATGCATAGTGACCAATCACCATAGCCTTTGAAAGAAGCGACACGATTGGTCATCGACCAAGGTATAATAAAGCCAGTCATTTGACAACTAGATGAGTGCGGTGGCCACTTACATCTCTGCTCGGGGAAGCGTTTCCCAGGAGCTGCTCCTAGCCAGCGATGGAGGGTGGCATAGGTAAGGAGACCCACTCCTGACAGATGAATGACTTTGCCTCAAGGACTCCCATTGGCCTCGCTGACATGTTTTAGAACTGCGCCGTAGTCTGTGTTTTAGAACTGCGCCGTAGTCTGTGGCACTTCCACCCAACCCTCCTTCCTTCCTTTCTCCTTCATAGGGGTCTCACCAGCGTCATGGTCCAAAGGCTCTCCCCACCTCCTGCAGCTCTTTCTCTTGCACGTCCAATCTCATTTTGGCATCTGCTTCTCTAAACAAATACAAGTAATCCTGAGAGTGGGCCAAGAAAACAGGGGTGGTACGGAGATTTGGGTCTGTCATCACATGCTAGTGAAGAGAATGCCATCATGAGTGGTATGCAGGGTACAGATTTCTCAGATGGTGACCTAGAAAAATGTCCCAATGAAATAGCGTGTTTACAGATGTTGTGATTTGGGCATTTGGAGGAACATTTGCAAGAGAGCGGAGTCAGCGGGTGATTGCTGAGTTGTCCAGGTGCCCCACAGAGGGAGGATGAGAACTGAAGGGCCATTCCCAAGCAGTTGCAGGCTCACGAGGAGAGACCTCCCCCCAACCCCCATTTCCTGCTGGAAGTCAGAGCAACTGAGCAGCGACCGCTGACCTCGTAGACTCATGGAGCCCCGGGCCTGCCTTGTCCAAGTCAGAGCCCCGATTCACAAAACCTGGGTCCTAAGTGGATGCCTCCGAGGATTTGGGCTCTGCAGAACCCCCAAACCTGCAGGGCTTGTGGCAGTGGCCCCCTCCCCTGGTGCAGGCGGCACCCAATGCTGGAAGACACCCGCTCCTCTGGCTGTCAGTGGACAACCAGTCAGCTGTCGACCGCATGGTATTTTCTGTCTAGTAGGAAATACAGAAAATAATGAGAACACGAAAGCTGTGGAAAGCAAAGGAGGGAAATCCAATTCAGTCTTGACCAGAGGAGGGGCTGAGAGAATTCACCTGCTCAGAGCAGGTCTGGCCTAGAGTGGGGCGTGGACCTTGGGTGGAAGAGGACGATTGGCCTGCGAAAGAGGAGAGAAAAGGTACCACCCAGAAGGCATAGCTGAACAGAGACATGGTGGAGGCCTTGGAAAACGGCGCCTCCAGGAGCTGCGATCAGCTTAGTGTATCTGAAGCGCAGGAGACACAGAGGAGAGGGGAACCTCGTGTGTTATGAAGAAAGGTCAGCTTTTGTGAGACAGGTTACAAGTGGCCCCAGGAGGGTTGCATCCGGAGAGGAGGGTGAACTATGTGTGTCTGTGTATCCTGGTGGTTGTGTGGGAGAGGGACCAGGGGGGTGATGGGTTTGAGATGGGATTATAAGGAAGGCTAGGAGCAGGGAGCGGCCTTGGGAGGGGACCATATGAGAAAAAAAATGAAAGTTTGAGCAAACATATGGGCAGGGAGAAGGAGTTAAGATGTATTTCAGAAAGTCTTAGAAGTAGAGGAATAGGACTGGGTGACTGGACGAGATGAGAAGGGAGAGTAGAATAGGATGGTCCTCAGGCCTCTGTAGTCTGGATTATGTCAGTTTTCACTCATAATTTTATCCTTGAAGCCTGGCACATCAGAGTTAATGTTTGTTTTATGAATGACTAAGCTGCAGTTGAATCTTGTTTTTCCCTAGAATCTTATCACTGATTTATGGACAATAGATTTGTATAGATTTGGCTATACAATTAGATTTGGTTATTAGGATAGTCAATTTTAAAAAATAATCATGTTACGTTCCTGTAGCTGCTGTAACAAATTACCACAAATTGATGACTTAACGTAACAGAAATCTCTCACCTCCTGGAGACCAGAAGTCCCAAATCAAGTGTCTGCAGGGATGTGGTTCCTCTGAATGCTCCTGGGGAGACTCATTCCTTGCCTCGTCCAGCTTCTAGTAGCTGCAAGTGTCTCTTGGCTCATGAGGGCATCACTTCCACCTCTGTCCCCATCACCTTCTCCTCTGTGAGTCTGACTTAGGGCCACATCCCTCTAGCCCAGGGGTGGGCAAACTTTTTGACTCGAGGGCCACAATGGGTTCTTAAACTGGACCGGAGGGCCGGAACAAAAGCATGGATGGAGTGTTTGTGTGAACTAATATAAATTCAAAGTAAACATCATTACATAAAAAGGTACGGTCTTTTTTTTTTTTTTTTAGTTTTATTCATTTCAAACGGGCCGGATCCAGCCCACGGGCCTTAGTTTGCCCACGGCTGCTCTAGCCTCTGCCTCTGTCTTCACATGGTCTCCTCCTCTCCTGTCCACTTGTTTTCCTCAGCATCTCTCTTATAAGGATAACTAGAGGCCCAGTGTGTGAAATAACACACGGTAGCCTGCCACTGCTCACAGCCCCGCCCACCCACCACCCACCTTGCTGTGATCAGAGCCTGTGGGCCACGGGGGAGGGACCGAGAGGTGCTCAATGCACCTCATGGTGACCGGTCGTTTGGTCGTCCTGGTCATCACAAACACTGGCTTTTCATATATATAGATTGGTACTGGATTTGGGGCCCACCCGGATAACCCAGGATGACTTCCTCTTAACCTAATTACATCTTCAAAGGTTCTTTTGACAAATAAGGTCACATCCACAGGTCCCCTGTATGTGCCCCAGACATATCTTTCAGGGGAGGGGCACCATTCAACCCTGAAATAATTGTCTGTTCTCAAGGACCGATGTCATTGTAGCATCATATACACCAAGGTAGTTAGCTTTGCTTTATTTTAGTTGGCAGCAGAAATGACATTGTTACTTTTTAATAAAAACACAATGTAAACTTTCTTTCTGTGATTAGATGGAGTTAGAAATGTAAATAGACTTGCCATTTGCCTTCCTAAACTGTTTGTGGACATTGTGGAGGTAGTTTAGAGAATTCAGCCAAGTTGAATTCACTGGATTTCTATCTGAATCCTGGTTCTTAGGATGACATTTTTTAGTAGGAAAGCCAACTTTCAGCTTCTGTTTCCAGAAGATCTTTTCTAATCAATATTTATTGTAATAATGGAAAGAGAATGACTATGGAAAGCGTCTTTCAGAAGCCAAAGGGAAATAAAGTGACAAAACATGTTTAAAATTGTCATAAAAACTTACAGTTGTGGACAAAGGACAGTTTTGTAATACAGGCTCTTTAAAGACCCAGCGATGTTATCACCTGCCCATGGACAATACTGCGCTTATTGGAACTTGGCTTTAGGAAAACCAGCGCTGACTGAAGGGAACGCCACTGTTTTCTTAGGAATTAGAATCTATACACTTTGAGAGGACTTGTTTTGTTTTGCTTTCCAGTAGAATTGGGAAGTTGGTTCCATAGGAGCTGCATAAAAGATTGAAATTTATTTTCAATAATGTTACAACCATTATTTGATGTTTCAAACTTGGAAGTCCAAAGCACAATAGGAAAGATTTCACGTGGGAGACGCGGTTTGGGGTATTTGGGACATATGGAGATGGATCAAATCCCTTCTCGAAGTTCCCCTGGGATTGTCTGAGAGTGAGATTAAATCTTTTTATATCTATATTTTTATTTGTTAATGGGACATGGAAAATGGCATTGACGAGAACTGAAAATGTCATTTAACGATTGGGCAGTATTCAGTTGATAATGGAGAAGAGTTTTGTCTTTATCCCAAATGATTCTCTAGGAATCCCGCAGTGAGCCCCATCCAGATGCTTCATAAAAGCCATCAGTATAATGAATTAGATGGAAATCTGAGTCCTTCATCTGGTGTATTTTGACCCCAGCTGGTAGCAGGACGGTGACCCAAGGCAAGAATTTCCAGAAGTACTAAATACAATTGGAACAGCAGCAACAGATATGAGTCTCAGCTGTCACGATATCAGATTGTCACTCTCCTCCAGCCTGTGCTACAAGAGCAACACACAGTCCTGTGAGATGCTTCTCTAGCTGGGATCCCCAGCATCCAAATTCCTTCTTGCATAACAGAAAACGAACCTGGAAAATGTGTTGGGAAGTGAGAGTCAGGATGGCAAACCTGCAATCCAGTTCCCCAGGAATTTCTCCAACGTGGGTGGCGAGCAGTGTGGTGCGGACAATGAAGTCAGACCAGCCGTGGGTCACAGAGGGACAGTTAAAAGACGCCCCGCAGCTGTTCCCATTTCTCCTGAGGCCAGAGGAGGAAATGGGCTCACTCTGGAGCGGGGGATTAGACTGGCATATGAAAGGATTTCTGGCTCAAGGTAAAGTTTTCTCACAAACAGCACAATCCCATCTCCTGCTTCTGTTGTTTAAAAACAGAATCTGGTGTCTCCTGTTGGCCGGTTAGAGACCAGAAGTCCCCAGAGTCCCAGGGACCCACAGATGACTCCTTTTAATATCTCAAAAAGCCTAATTATACAAATTAAACATTCAAACCCAAAGCATTGAATAGACAAGTAAAAATGTCCTTTTGAAAACCTTTTGACTGAAATTTACCGAGTATTATCTCACATTGCTCAGACATACTCATTTGTATTTTTTAAATGTTTTTTTATTGTTGATAGTGTTACAGATATCTCCCAGGCCCTACCCACCCCCAGGTCTTCACTACCCTATTGCCATGTCCATGGGCTATGCATATAAGTATATAAGTTATTTGGTTTATCTCTTCTCTTCCCCTCAACCCCACATCAAGGTATATCAGTTTGTTCCGTGCCTCCATGCTTCCGGTCTTAATTGACCAACTCATTTGTATTTTAATAAATATTTTATGACTAAAAATGGAGAACTAGTTGCTATTTAATTTTTATAACTTGTTTCCTGGTCAAAATTATATCAAAACTTGGGTTTAGTGGGAGAGACAGGAAAAATTAAAAAGAGGCTCTTGGAGGCAAAAAGGCAGGACCCATTTCTTTAGAAGGGAAAGCAGGATGTATTAATAAAGAGGATTTAGCGTTCGGAAACCTCTGGGTTAGAAGTCTATAACTCTTTACATATTGTCCCCAAGCATTTATTAGCCTTGCTAAGCCTTTCTTTGCTCACTCTAAAATAATAATACTCAGCTTGTAGAATGTGACTATTACATAAGAAAATACATGCAAAACTAGATTTGAAGATCTCTGGTTCTGAGCAAGATGGAAGCACAGAGATAAATTTTCCAGGAAGGATATCAACAAGTACTTGGGTTCATGCAATGAAAGGAGGAGGAATGTTGTCAAGTGGGCTTTAAAATGACAGTCATGTCCTGGCTGGCTTGGCTCAGTGGATAAGCATCGGCCTGCAGACTAAATGTTCCCAGGTTCGATTCCAGTCAAGGGCAGATGCCCGGGTTGCAGGCTCAGTCCCCAGTGTGGGGCATGCAGGAGGCAGCCGATCGATGATTCTCTCTCTTATCATTGATGTTTCTATCTCTCTCTCCCTCTCCCTTCCACTCTGAAATCAATAAAAATATATTTGAAAAAATAAAATAACAGTCATATCACTGTTGCCTCTTAAACACGCATGCATGGCTCAGGTTTTCCTCACTACATAAATGGAAGGAACACATTTGCAAAAACACAAGCAATAAAATGAAGAGCTTTCCTGAGTGATGGCGACTTTATTTCTTTCTGGCTGTCTCTGCCTTCTCAGTTATTGGTAATTTTATTATTATTATTTTTAATCGTCACCCAAGGATATGTCTATTGATTATTTTTAGAGAGAGAGAAGAAGGGAGAGAAAGAGAGAGAAACATCAATCAGTTGCCTCCCATTCATGCCCCAACAGGGGATGGCACGCACAACTTAGGTATGTGCCTTGACTGGGAATCGAACCCGTGACTCTTCAGTGCACCACAGACGATGGCCCAACCAACTGAGCCACCCAGCCAGGGCTGGTGATTTTGTTAATGCAGTTTTAACACAGTTGATTATATATCCAGCTCATTCATTATTTATAGGATCTATGTGTTATTATTCCCTCATTGATTTTTCAAAGCTCAAACATTCTTTAACCCAGTGGAAAATCAATGATGTAGTTCTTAGGGGCTGCTGCCCATGTTTCTCATTTTCTTTGGTTATTGTGCTACCAGCTCCCTCATAGAGGAGAAAGCTGGGCACACATGTCTGAGTTAGACCACGTCCTTTGATTTCCTGCCTCTCTTATTCCCGTACAAGAGATATTTTGCCTTGTCCGCTCTGAAGGTTACCCAGGTGCTTTTCTGGCAAGGATGAATAAGAGTGGAGACCTCAGCTCCAACTAGAAAGGGCACACAGGGGCAGCAATTTAGGAGGCTGAGAGCAACCCAGAGCAGACACCTGTGCTGGTAGTGTCAGCCTAGTTTCCAAGGAGCATCTTACCTGGAACCTCTCTTCCTGCTTTCCTACTGGCACCTTAACCATCAGCTATATATTTAACCTCTTTAGTGGATAACTCAAAAGTAGACCCAGATGATGCCAGTGAGCTGGATACATGGCAATGATGAATATCAGTCCATGGCAAGATTAATTTATAGACTTCTTTTTAAAGTAATAAGAAAAAAACCTCTGATGTTTTGAAGTAACACCAAAAAAAATCTCTAATATGGAATGGCTGATTGCTTTTTTTTTTTTTAAAGCAAATTAGAAAATAATAGTGTGGTTGCATAATGGTGATGGAGTTTGGGAGGAATTACCTTTTTGAGGTAAATTTTATAAGAAAGGTTGGAGCATTTCTTTTGAAAGAAAGCGTTGCATAGAAATAATGAAGTAGGCCATGCCCCTGTATTAGACAAGAATTCCCGAGGGTCTGAAATGTTCATCCTCAGACGTTTACATTTGAAAGATAAACTCAAGCTGTGTGTTTTCCCTGCGGGCCTGGCTCAGCCATTAGAAGGCCAACCGTGGACTCAAAGGCCAGGACTCCCAGCCTGACCAAAGTTCATCTTCCAAGTTCTATGAGGACTTGCCTTGAAATGCCATTAGGCCGTGGGTAGGCATCTTCCGGTGTATAGTTACAGGGAATGTGGGCTCCCCCAGCGTGGGCGATCGCAGCAGGAAGCCCTGTGCTGTTTGCTGAACAGGGGAAGGTAGTTGGGCTGGGTCACATCATATTTAACATTTAAATACACTCAGCAACATACCTCCCAACGCCCTGCCCAGCCACCTGGGCGGAGACGCCCCCAGACATGATATGGCCAGTGCTGGAACGCCTTCCCAGGCGCCTCACTCCTGATCTGAAGAGCCTCTGTCTTTTTTTCTTTCTCACTTCTGATGTAGATTAAAGTCTGCACTCACAGCTCCCTCCACTAGTTTAAGGATATGTGATCCTTCAGGATTTATCCATTATTGGCTCTGTTTACCCAAGGGAAAATTAAGTGCAGGGCCTCCGAACAGGGAGCGCTTTAATACGCGGATGCATACGCTGATCTCTGACAGATGTTGGTCCTTGGGAACAACAGAAGGGGAGCTACGTCATCCGTTTGGGAAGCTGCTTGTGCAAACCCACTGAGCCTGCAGGTGCCCGGGCAGCGTGGCCGAGCGGCCGCAGTGCTGAGAAAAAGGCCTGGTGCAGAGACAGCTCCCACGTGCACGGTTTTCTCACACCGGCCACAGCCAGCTGGCAGCGTGCTGAGCAGCACTGCCTCTAGGAAAATGAGTGGACCTACGGGGTTCAGAGTTTAGGTATATATTTATTTCTGGGCTTTCAAGTTTAACTTCGTGTTTCCTACAAAATGAACAATCTTATTTGTATTTGTCACTAGGTAGTCAGGTTTTTAAATCTACCCAGGTATGGACCTTTTCTCAGGCTAAACTGAACATTAGGCTGGATAAAATGTAAAGTGACTTTTGTGCATGTAAGATGGGAAGTAGAGAGAGAGAGAGAGAGAGAGAGAGAGAGAGAGAGAATATGTGTGTGTGGTCTTGTGTATATTTGAGGTAGAAGAAAGCCCTGCAGGCAGGTTTTGGTAAAAATTCTTTGTTTCTGATTTAATTTTTTTCTGTTTGCTGTTATAGGAGGCGCTTAGGACTGAGGTGACTGTTGTCTCTGTGACAGTACAGCTTTTCTGTGGAGCTGTGTGAGGGGTGTGTGTGTGTGTGTGTGTGTGCCCGAAGTGTGTGTGAGATGTGCGTGTGAGGTGTGCGTGTGAGATGTGCGTGTAAGATTTGTGTGTGTGAGATGTGTGTGTGAGGTGTGTGTGCAAGGTGTGTGCGAGGTGTGTGTGTGAGGTGTATGTGCATGTGAAGTGTGTGTGCATATGAGATGTGCGTGTAAGATTTGTGTGTGTGAGATGTGCGTGTGAGGTGTGTGTGTGTGAGGTGTGTATGTGAAGTGTGTGTGCAAGGTGTGTGTGCGAGGTGTGTGTGAGGTGTGCGTGTGAGATGTGCGTGTAAGATGTGCGTGTAATATTTGTGTGTGTATGATGTGTGTGTGAGGTGCAGACTGCCTGAAAGTGCCTTTTGAGGGCCTGACTCTCTTATTCACCTGGGTGTCCCCTTTACTAGAATGGTGCCTGTTATACTGAGGTGCCCAGGCTCCCAGAAGGCTCACCCCTGCCCCACCCTATGTAATTGTTTCTGTGCATCTTATTCCAAAAGGGAAGAAACCCTCCATGGGAAGCCATGGCCCTGAGACTTTGTGCAAGAACTTCAGGAAAACGTTCTTTATGTTGTGTGTGGACACTCCCTGTGTTCTCCCCCACCCACCGCTGAGAGTGTAAATCAGCACCCACGTCTTATCTGATGCAGGCACCCTCCCTGATGGCTGCCTTTATAGTCCTGAGCTTTCATCATGAAGAGTAGCAGCCCTGGAACCAGCTGGCCCAGGTTCGAATCCAGGCTCTGCCGTTCCCTGGATAACCTTGTGACGTAGACTCTCTCTCAATCAGTTGTTGGTGTGGGGTTTCAACGTCAATGGGCGTGAAGAACTTGGAGCAGGGCCTGACGTCTATTATGTACTCACTACATATTAATTTTCATGCTTTAGTACTGCGTTTCCTCCAGTGACTCAGAACATGGCGCTGTCCTGGGTTAGGGCTCTCTGAGGCCTGAGCTCTCCTCCCCGCCTGCCCAGCCTGGATCTGACTGTCCATCTCACTCATCTCCCAGCTCTGCTGCCCCACCCTAGCCCCTCTCCCCACTCTCACATCTCCATTCAGATTCCTCCTGGAACCGATCGCCCACTCCACCTCGGTGGTGTAACTTCAGCGGCTGCAAGGCCGTTTCTACAGTTTTAACTGAATCAGGTTCCACCCCACTGAGTATCTGTGCCCTGGAAGGCACTGTTCTCGGTGCCTGGTCACAACAGCGAACAAAACAGCATCTCTGTGCTTGTGTATCGCGTCCTAAGGAGAGGAACAGAGAATTATCAGCACAGACGTTTACTCGAGTGTCAGGTTTCTGGCTCACCCAGATTTCCTTAGGGTTGCGAGGTAGGCACCACAATCACCTCCATCTAAGGAATGTTCCGCCCTGTAGGTCCTCTGAGCCAGGGCCGCATCCTGTTTAAGCAAGAAGCGTCACACAGGCTATGTTCTTGCTTCCAGGAACGTGTCCGCAGTGAGTGCAGTGTTACAGGGTTGAGCTGGGCTGGCATAAGGTCCATCTGCTCCTCCTAGGACATCACCTACCAACAGCCCTGGAAATCCTGGGGCCGGAGAAGAGGCAGTTCAGCACCATGGCCATAGGCTCAGGCTTCGGAGTCCCACAGAACTGCTTACCAGCAGAACAACCATTGACAAGTTACTTCATCTCTCTCAGCCTCTGTCTCCTCTTCTCCATAATGGGACATACAGGACAGGCAAATACAACCGTAAACCTACTTTTACCCAGCCCTGAATAAGTATTCCGGTCATACAGCTTTGTGAAGGTTAAATTAGATTACGCAGACTAGATTTGACACAGGACAAAACAAACTATAGCTAGAGTTTAAAGGGAATGACCTCAGTTAGCTTTTGCAGGGACATTCCTGACAGCAATACTGGGACTCCTTTGCGGTTCTTACACGTGGTGGTAAAATTTTCAAATATTGTCTCCTAATAGTTGACCAGTGGTATCTCCCACCGCATCATGATAATTAACGCTCTCCAAGTTTGCCTATGTGAAAGCGATGTCATGGTGAGTGGATCTCTGTTGTCACGCCAGTGGCATTCACCAGTGTATCCCCAGCAGGTGGAGGTCCTTCGCCAACATGTCCCATCCCCTCAGTCCTCAGCATTTTCCCTTGAACCACATGTGACTGCTGACTTTCCCATCCAGCCCAACCACATCGGTGCCTAAGTTCCAATGTAGCAGTTATAGCTCCCTCCCCCCTCCCGCTAGCCCATCCAACCAGCATCTCAGACTGAAAGTGAGCATGGCCTTATTGTAGAAATGAACTTGAAGCTCCTCAGGTTAATTGCAAAGAGCAATTTCTAAATTCCAGAGCCAAAATATTACTAAGAAATCACTTTTAACAGAATTTATAGATTATTGTGATTAATCAATAGTTTTAAATTGCTATTCTGATCAAGTTCACCAGTCAGAGATTTGTGTAAATCAAAACAGTTCACATCTGCGGGAGGCAAGGTTTTCATAAGACACAGTGAAGTCTATAATCTGTGAAATCTTTTTAGCCCACGTGGGTCTTTTGTGGCCTTTGTTCATGGAGATTGTGTGAAACAGGGCACACATGTTTCAGTAGTGACTATAGCCCCACTGAGAAAAGGAGTTTTTGAGTTGTGTCTGTAAAAAACATTCTTATGCCCAGCTGGCGTGGCTCAGTGGTTGAGCATCAACCTATGAACCAGGAGGTCAAGGTTCAACTCCAGTTAGGGAACATGCCCAGGTTTCAGACTCAGTCCCCAGTAGCGGGCAGGCGGGAAGCAATCGGTCAATGATTCTCTCTCATCATTGATGTTTCTATCTCTCCCTCTCCCTTTCTCTCTGAAATAAATAAAAATATTTATTTTTTAAAAGCATATGTGAGGAAAGATGAGAGAGGGTAAACCAGAGAGCATCATTTAACAGAAGAGAAGGTAACACTGACTTCCTCTGGAAGAGTGGAGTGCACTCACCCCTCTTTAATTTGGCCCCAAGAGCAGTTGTGTGCAGTCAGCTTCCCCTCCCAGTGTTCTCAAGGAGAAAGAAAGGATGACCACGGAGATGGGTTTATTCCAGGGCACTCATGCCCGATATGCTACTTGTTCTGGGCAGGACACTTTGTAGGGTCTTTACCCGAATGTAAGGACCCAGGGGAAGGCAATGTTGACTAGTAATCTTGGCAGTTAATTATTAGAAGGTGCAAGTTTTGTCTTAAGTCCCTAAGGACACTTAGTAGTGAAGAAGCCAATTGAAGATTTTTAAGCAGGAAAGTCACATTGTTGGGTTTTTGTGATAGAAAGATGACTTTGGGGGAGTGGGAATGCATCTAACTGAAGCTAGACTTGAGAAGACCCCACAATGCCACTTCCAGGTATACATACCATTGAAAATTCCTCACACGCATGTAAGAGACACGGGCAGAGAGATTCAGTACAACCTCCTCTGCAATAGCAAAAAATCAGCATCCAAATACTTAGCATCAAAGGATCAAATCTGTCTAATGCTGCAGAGTCCCATGAATACACGAATTAGCACAATTATGTGGCATAAATGTGATCTTTTTATGGCAGCATAGACTGACTTTAAAATAATGTTGGAAAAAAAACAGGAAAAGTGAACATTTTGGTATGGTATCATTTATGTAAATTTATAAAACACTCACAGACACAAATAACATCTGAATGTGTGTAAGCTGTAAGTAAAATTTTGAATGAGCTGGACACTCACACACCAATGTCCTGGTGATAGTTGCCTGAGGAGAAGGGCCAGGAAAGAAGTGGGGTTGAATGAGGATGGTGAATAAAAGAATCTCTAACTTTATCTGAAATGCAATCTTTCTTTTTGTTTTCAAAGGAGATTATAGGATTATGTTACATATGTAATTTTCTTAAGGGCATAATTAAGGAAAAAAGAGTCTGATAGCAAATATCACTCACTGCTAATAGGTATTAATTCTGGGTTGTGGATGTTTGTTAAATTATATTCTATTTTTAATTTTAATTTAAAAAAATTTATTTTTTAATTACAGTTTACATTCAATATTATTTTGTATTAATTTCAGGTATGCAGCATAGTGTTTAGACAGCCATATACTTTAGATGTTCCCCCTGATATTTTAAATTATATTTGATGTTGTTTGTAGTTGAAAAAATAATTACTTCCTTATCTATATATGTAAAAGGCTAAGATGCAAAGTGTCCCCTCAGGAGTTCAACCGGGGACCAGGAGTTCGATTGCTCGCTATGATGTGTGCTGACCAACAGAGGGTGACACAGAATGAAGGAAGGCCCTGGCCGGCAGCCAGAAGGCCCCTATTGGCCCTGATCACCGGCCAGGCCTAGGGACCCTACTTGTGCATGAATTTCGTGCACCAGGCCTCAAGTAAGTGTAGGGTGTGTGTGTGTGTGTGTGTGTGTGAAAGAGCAGTAGCCAGAGAAGTGTGAGTGCCCTAAGAGTCTGATGACTAAAACCAAGGGACATGAAAGTTCAAGAAGAATTGTCAACAAGGTCAAAATTACAACCAGAAGAATTGAGCCAGTTTGTAAATTGGCAGGTCCTTGGTAGCCGTGGTGGGGTGATTCCAGCCCAGTGATGTGAGCAGAAGTTGTGTGGCAGTTATTGAGTGAGTGAAGGTGAAGTAGAGGTGACACGAGTTCCCTGTTTCCAGAGGTTTGACCATGAAAGGGAAGAAACCATTGAACTGGTACCCAGAGAGGATATAGATTTAATGAAGATGGCTGTTACTTTGAAGAGTCGGGAAACTTGATGTTCACCTGAAACAGGAAAAATACAGTAAAGAAAACAGGGTAAAGGTGTGGGAGCAGAGAGGGCTCTGGATAGATGTTGGGGTCCATCCCAACGGGTCCAGGGATCCCCAAAGGTGTGGACGGAGTCGGCGAAGAATGAATGACATGGAAACTGGGTTCACTTCATCAGCATAGCGAGGTTCTCCCTCCAGGATCTCCAGCGAAGTTCTGGTCAGGATCTCCAACCAAGTTCTGGTGCCATGTTCTCTCGCTAGGTTCTCCAGCCAGGTTCTCCAGGTTCTCCAGCCAGGTTCAGTCACCAGGTTCTTTAGCCAGGTTCTATCCAGGTTCTTTTGCCATGTTCTGTCTAGGTTCTCCAGTGAAGTTCTGTAGCCAGGTTCTGTCCAGGATCTTTTGCCATGTTCTCTGGCTAGGTTCTCTCTCTAGGTCCTGTGTAGGATCTCCAGCCAAGTCCTGTCTCTAGGTTCTGTCGCTAGGTTCTGTTTCTAGGTTCTGTGTCTAGTTTCTGTCTCTAGGTTCTGTCTCTAGGTCCTGTCTCTAGGTTCTGTGTGTTGTTGTCTTGTTACATCTGTATTTATACCAGTTGATTCCAATCCTATCAATTTCTATTCCAAAGGTTAGGGCGTTTCTTATCTCCATTCCAGGGAGTAAAGATTATGTAGCTTAAGTGTGATTGTTTGTAGTTAAAGTGATAAACTACCCGCCTGGCACTTAGTTAAGGGGTTTTATCTCCTCCCTAACTTCAGGGAAAAATCTCTACCTGGGGAAACAACCTTTCTCGGAGAGGTGACCTTGGCTAAAACACATAGCGCCAAGAAGGTGAGCAAACGTATTAAGAACAGTATGCCATATATGCCAGGTCCCTTGAAACAGCAAGGATGGACCGGCTCCCGGCAGATAGAGATCTAATGCGCCTGGAGAACTGGGATGGGAGGAAATGGAGGAAGCATGGGTCAAGGTCAGACTACAGAAGGCTGGGGATCTGGGCTTCATTCAGGGAATAGGAGAGATACCTATACACTTTATTTTGCAGAATGACACACAAATACTTTCCATTTCAAATGTTTTATTCTTTCCAAACAAAAATGGAAGGCAAATTTTTCTTTGCTCATTTGCCCCTGTATTGGCTAGATCACAAATAGGGAAGTGGCCGCTGATTCAACCACACTCTTGGTTGAGAAAAGAGGGCGTGTAAACCCCCTTGGTTGTGTAGGAGCAAAGTGAGTAAGAAAGCTGTGCTCGTGGTGATCTGGAGTCTGCAGGTGATGGTGGTGTTCACACCTTACCCACCCTCTCCACGTTGACCTGTGAGCTATCCTCACACTTAATAAACATTTTAAAATCAAGAATTCATTCATCTGCCAGCTTATCTGTGCTAAATCTGACTAACTGTTCATTGATTATTGATTATTGCTTTTGACATTTACTCACCAAACCCTTTTATTCTCAAAGAGAGAATATTTTCTGGTGAGTTTTTCATCATTTTTCCTGTTTATTGGGTCTCTGAGTGAAGAACCATTTCGAATTAATAGATGTCATGATGTTACATGATTGGAATCGGATTAAAAATGTAACAGTTTGAGGATAAACTCAACAGTGATACCACAGAAAATCATAGATTTTTTTTATGTTTTAGCACAAAGGAAAAGAAGTGAAACAGAGATTTTTAGGAGACCCACAGAGCTAGCCCTGTCTCTTTGGATGTCCTGTGGAATTTTGCAAATTTGGGTTGCTATTTCAAGTATCTTTCTACCAAAGACTTTGTTATTAATTTATTAGTGAATGATGGAAACTTTTATAGAGCTTCAAGGTGTTTGGAGTATCCTTTTTGTCATAAAATAACCTGATTTGTATATTCTGAGAGCTCCCCGTGAAGAAAGCTACATGGATGCTGATGACAACAGCACTGCTAAGAAATGACTGTGCTCCCATTCTACCTGCTTGCCTAACAGCAATTTCTGTTTACAAAGCCTTGTGTTGCTGCTCCTGCAAAGGAATAAAGGGGGAGGTGGAAGATAGAAGAGCAGCAAAATCCTCACTTAGGGGGGTTAACACTGGCCCAATATTTTTTAAAATAATCAGGCTCCAGAACTGGAGTGCAAAAAGTAAAATTAAATCAGTCACATTTTTAGTAAAGAAGTTATGCTGTGAGTTTGTAACCCACAAACTTATGAAGAACTAAGCTTTTGATACATTAATTAGTTTCAGCCAACACCCTTACTAAGCTGTGTACTATTTTCTTTGAGCAGATCTGTTGATTTAGAGAAGCAGGAGTTGATAACAAATTACCCTTTTCTTTGGAAAGACCTTTCATACCATATTATTATAGAGGAGGTCCGGTAGCTTGCATATTAGAAAATATTTCTGATTGTTTTGATATATTTGATACAGAAATATTTTTCATTTTTTCATAAGAAATAGTTAATTATTGCTAAAAGTCTAATTAGTTAAGAAGGTGAAGGTATATTTTAATTTCAAAGAAATCACTTTTTAGGAGGGATGGAGCAAAGGTGGCAAAGCCAGGAGTTATTGTGCACAAAAGCACCATCTAGTGACCGGAGTGAGTAACTGCATGCTATTTTTGAAAAAGGAAAACTCAACCATCTACACTAATAAAAGAGAAACATAGTAATTAGCGTACGACCGCTACCCTTCCCATTGGCTAATCAGCATATCCTTATGCAAATTAACTGTCAGCCAAGATGGCGGCCGGCAGCCATGCACTGAAGTGAACAGGGAGGCTTGCTTGCTCCAGTGACTGCGGACTCCAACGGACTCCAACGTTCCCCGCCTGACTTGCCGGCCTCTCAGCTGCAACTCTAAGCAACTATGTTGCAAATATAGAAGCTAAACAAAACCCCAGAAACCGGCTTTCAGTCAGCTGGGCTTCAGCCAGCTGGACCGCAACATTGTATCAAATACAGAAGGTAAAGGCCAGAAACCTGCTTTCAGCATCGAGGCCTCAGAGCTAAAGCTGGCCCAGAATAGAAAAAAAGAAAAAGAAAAAAAGGAGCAGTTGGGAGCTTCAGTCACCCGCCAGCCTGAAAACGGCCCTCAGCCCCTCACCCAGACTGGCCAGGCACCCCAGTGGGGACCCCCACCCTGATCCAGGACACCCTTCAGGGTAAACCAGCCAGCCCCCACCCGTGCACCAGGCCTCTATTCTATATAGTAAAAGGGTAATATACCTCTCGGCACCGGGATCAGCGTGACAGGAGGCAGAGCTCAAACCCCCTGATCTGCCTGCGGCTCTGTGAGTGACAGGGGCGGGGCCACAACCTCCCTATCTGCCTGCTCTGTTCGTGACAGGGGAAG
>NW_005871075.1:9168863-9222585 GCF_000147115.1 Myotis lucifugus | reverse complement strand
GCACAAATTTTTGTGCACCCGCGCCACTAGTCCTATATAATCCTATATAATAAAAGCCTAATATTTTTACTGTCCAGTCATCCGTTCAACCAATCAAAGCATAATATGCTAATGATATGCTAAGGCAGCTCAACCGCTCGCAGTGACATACACTGACCACCAGGGGGCAGAAAGTCCCCCGGTTGACCAATCGCTATGACGTGCACTGACCACCAAGGGGGCAGATGCTCCCAACTGGTAGGTTGACTTGCTGCTGGGGTCTGGCGGATCAGAACTGAGCCAGACCAGCCAGACACGCCCTGGAGCCCTCCTGTGGTCCCTCCCCAGCTGGCCAACCTCCTGCGTCCTTCCCCAGCCCTGATTGTGCAACAGTGGGGTTCCTCGGCCTGGCCTGTGCCCTCTTGCAATCCAGGACCTGTCGGGGGATGTCGGAGAGCCAGTTTTGACTCAGTCCCACAGGCCAGGTCAATGGACCCCACTGGTGCGTGAATTCATGCACCAGGCCTCTAGTTTAAAGTAATTAACCATTCATGGCATAACATTTCCTCTGATTGAATGGCATAGTCATTAGAAATCCACTTGGAAACATTCAGCCAGGCATTTAATTGCTGGCTATTAGTACTTTTCTACTGCTGAAAAGGGCATCCTATCTAATAAAAGAGTAATATGCAAATTGACCATCACTCCAATACAAAAGATGGCTGCCCCCATGTGGAAACAAGATGGCCTCCACAAGATGGCCGGCAGGGGAAGGCAGTGGGAGGGATCAGGCCTGAAAGGGAGGGCAGTTGTGGGTGATCAGGCCTGCAGGGGAGGGCAGTTGTGGGGGGCGGGGGACCAGGCCAGCAGGGGAGAGCAGTTAGGGTCGATCAGACCTGCAGGGGAGGGCAGTTGGGACCAGGCCAGCAGGGGAGGGCAGTTGGGGGGACCAGGCAAGCAGAGGAGGGCAGTTGGGGGCAACCAGACCAGCAGGGGAGAGCAGTTAGGAGTGACCAGGCCAGGAGGGGAGGGCAGATAGGGGCAACCAGGCTGGCAAGGGAGGGCAGTTAGGGGTGACCGGGCCAGCAGGGGAGGGCAGTTAGGGGCAATCAGGCCGGTAGGGGAGCAGTTAGGCGTCGATCAGGCAGGCAGGCGAGTTTTTGGGAGCCAGCAGTCCCGGATTGTGAGAGGGCAGACATCCCTCAAGGGTCCCAGATTGGAGAGGGTGCAGGCTGGGCTGAGGGACACCTGAACCCCCCCCCCCCCACAAATTTTGTGCATTGGGCCTCTAGTTACATATTAAAGCAAAACACTATAAAGTTAGGTTGGCATATATGGACATTATGCCCTAACCCTAAATGTCCAATAACAGTGGAATGATTAAATAATATATAGCATTTCTGTATGCTGGACTGCAGCATGAAGCAAATTGTCCAAGAATATTTAATGGCACAGAAAAAAATGCTTCTAATATAATTTGGTGAAATTTTTTAAACCCTTATTACTATTTTAATTTGATCTCTACGGAAAAAAAAATTTTTTTAAGAATTTTTATTTTTTCCGTAGAAATAATACCAGAATGATAAAGTCATTATTAATCATGGTTACTGGTGGGTGGGTGGTGGGATTAGGGAATAAGTTTTAATTTTCTGTTTATCCTCACCTGTCTTTTCCAAAATTTTAGCTACTGTTTTGCAAAATCGTATTACTGCTTCAGTTTTTCCCAGTCTCTGTATTCTTGCACTTCACCATGTGATTTTGTAGCTCTCTCAATATGAAGGAACATTTTGGCCACCCCTTATATTTGGGTTCACTCTTGTAACTTGCTTTGGTTAATGAAATGTTAGTAAGCATGTCATTGTGAGCAAAGCCCTGGACAGTGGCTTTGTGGTCTGGCTTGCCCCCTTGCGCCACGTCCATGAGAAGACTGGCCCAAGCTAGCCTGCTGGAGGAGGGTGACGCAGGCATGGAGCAGGCGAGCCGAGCCCAGCCCAGCTGACCCCTGCCTCCCTGCAGGTCTTGGTCTGCGGCTGAGATTTTTGTGGTTGATTGTTATGCAGCATTATTGTAGCAGTAGCTACTCACTTCATTGTTATCACAAGGAAAATGCTATCTGTGCGATTTAAGCCTGTCGTGTCCAGTGTAAAAGTGGAGTAGGAAAGAGGGAACAGGGAGGAACAGATGTCCCCTCCCTGCAGACGTGCCCCACAGGGCTAATCTCAGGGCTGCTCCCCACTCCTTTGCATCATCTTCTTAGATAATGAGACCTTAACCACTTTGAAATCCAGAGTCCAGCTGTGGTTATTGCAAGGGCTCTGCGTCAGCTCAACTCATTTCCGTGCTTTTCCTGGGAATTTTTCCTTTTAGTCAATAGTGGGGAAATTTATCAGGAATATATTCTTTGTCAAAGAAGTCACTGTGTTATTTTTCAATTTTCTATGTCCCAGTTTCTACCCCACCCTTCTTTCACTTTCTTTCCTCTCTTCTCCCATCTCCATGGTTTTATTACAACAGCAAAACACAACACAATGAGGCGGCAATTCTAGGGGGTTCTTTTCAAAGACCACTCCTTTGGTCTTTATGGTATAGGGCCATGTAACTACTTTTCCCCCAAAGGTGTTAATCTCATGTGCTGTCCCCTGGTATGGGGACACTAGTGCCTTTACAACCGAAACTTGGCTACGTTTGGCCAACCCACTCCACTCACCTCACCCCAAAGCAAGCGGAGTGCTAGTGGAGGCGAAGGACTCAGAACTAAGGCGGTGTATCCAGAGTGGGCTTTGAGGGATTGCTTCTCTCAGGGAGCCAGCTGTTGGGCTGGTCCTGGGCCTCAGCAATGCCGAGGAACCAGACATGCACCCCATGCCCTTGATCCACAGAGGCAACTGTGAGCCATTCAGGACGGCACGGAGAAGCCGACACAGGACAGAAAAAGACAGCAAGCTCATCAGGCACCTTCGGACAGGCTGACACCACTTGGCCTCCTTTTTCCTCTTGCGCACTCAACCCCAAAGGAGTGGGTGTAGGGAGGAAGTCCACCCCCTTCACTCCAGGCCCCTCCAGCCTGTGCTGGTCCAGGGAGGAGAAAAGCTTGAAAGGAATATGAGGGTCAAGTTTTAAAAAATAAAACAACCGGAGTGCACTTTAAGAACAAAAAACTGTTTTTAACAAATTGAAGTGACTTAAGAAGATGGACTTGGACTCGCATCATTAAAACTGAAAATCAGCCAGAGTCGAGATTTGACAGAGCAGATACTAGAAAATTGAAACCATTTCATGTTCAAACTCCAAGCCAGTTGAGAGAGCTTACTAATCCAGCTTCCTCACCTTACTAAACAGAGGACTCGGGTGGGAGGAAGAGGAGAAACACAGGGGCGAGCCTTTCTCTGACTGCTCTTGGCCAGATGGCCGGCCCCTGCTCTCCCTGCCCCTCCATCTCTGTCCAGCCCCTTTCTGCACACCCCAGTCAGGACTTTGCTGGGTTTGTGGACCAGGTGCTTTCAGACAAGAGAGTCTCCAGTCAGGCGTCTTGTAGGAAGAATTCTCGCCCAGGTGGCTGAGTCCATTGGGAAGAGACGGTTGATGGCACACGCAGTGTGTTCCCCTCCGTCCCTCTTCTGGGCCCTCCTCTTGTAGGAATGTGTGTATGGAGTGTGTGTGTGGCGGGGGGGGGGGGATTGTCCCAGTTCTCCTAAAATGGTAGCTTGGAATTCTTTAAACATGGAACTGGAGGTACTAAGCCCCTGTGTCCTCCTCAGTGGGAGGTAGTAGTTATTTCCAGGGAAACAAGAAGCACTTCCTCCATACCTTACACTGGCCTGTGTCAATATGTAACTCCTGTGAGTAGAGCTCACCCACACTGCCTCTCGTTTGCCCAACCAGACACATAATTGACCTACCACCTTGGACTTTTTTTAAAAATTGATTTGAGAGAGAGGAAGGGGGTGGGGAAGAGAGAGAGGCAGAGAGAGAGAGACATCTACTTGTTGTTCCACTTATTTATATATTCATAGGTTGACACTCCTATATGCCCTGACAAGGGATCTAACCTGCAACCTTGACATATTGGGATGATGCTCTAACCAACTGAGCTACCCTACCTGCCAGGGCTCATCTTGGGCTTTTATTCCTACTGCTGTGGCCTCTATGATGATGTTGTTTATAAAATACCACCCGAGTGCCTACTCTGTACCAGGTGTTTTGCCTGCTTGTCATTTAAGTCTCACTACAACACACATTTATTGTCCATTTGACAGACGAGGAGTCTTTGGCTTTGAGCATCTCTCTCCTGTCCAAGGTCAGAGCTCTAATATTTCTCCCCTGACCTTGTGCCGTCTGAGGCAAGCTAGGGCCATCACAGCCACCCCTGCCCAGGAACCCAGGGCCTCCAGGGACTTTACCTGCCTCACTTGCCAGAGAAATGACAGACAGGAAGTGATTTTCCAGAACCAGTTAAACACTTCCCAACAATGACTCTGCATGTTCTGTTGACAACAGCATGCAGACTACTTCTTCAGTGCAGACAAGATTGACTCCCTACTGTGCGGATAAGAGGTCTTCCATTTTGGTGCTTTTTCTCCCCTGCCTCTGTTAACCGAGGACCCCTCTGATGGGACCCCTCCTCTGCAGCTTTCTCCATGCATGGCCCCACTTCCCTCCTGTGGCTCACCGTCCTGGTTGGTCCCCACTTCAGGTGACAATCAGGGAGGACTTGGAACTGCTGGATGAGGCCATGTGAAGTAGCCATGTTTGCAGGTCAAATGTCAAATGTCAGCTTGTTGGTCTGTGTTCACCCAGCCTCTCGCACTTACCAAACCCAAGTACAGGTTTGTGTTGTGTGAAGTCAGCCACTGGGCATTTACTCAGAACTGTGTTAGAAGATTTAATATGTTACTAAACATGATGAAAACCTTTTTATCAGTTTATTTCTTCAAGTTTCCTTGCATCATACGAGTGTGCACCTGTGGCCCGTCTTTGGCATACTGGGTTTTCTGTTTTATTTCATTTTTGGTGTTTTTTTTGTTTTCTTTTGTTTTTCTGAAGTCAAGCATAGCAGCGTCTGTTTAGCGGAGCTAACCCTAAACTCGTATATCACATGAAATATGATTGCATGTCAAGTTGAAACATCAATAAAAGAAATAACATTAAAATGTCTTAAATAAATGCTAAACCCAAGAAACTAAGCCAGGAAAGTACTTGTGGACTCACTTGAAAAACAGTTAGAACCATTGTTCAGAAAGAGCGACTTTAACTTGCTTCAGGTGTTCTCAATTCCCAGCAATTAATGCTGGATGTGCGAGAGAGGAGGTTCGCCTTTCAGGGCCGGTGGTTCCCTGGAACTGGATAGTTATCGTTCAAGGTCACTTAGCTGCTCGCTCCTCTCCAGTCTAACGTGAAACATTTAGAAAGGTCCTTTTCCTTGTTGCTCAAGTCACACATCCTAAAATCCTGCAGCTGTTCCCCTAAGATTGCCAGCAAGATAACAGCTATAAAACTCCAACCGCAAGATGCAAATTCTTGCCCATTTTCTCAGTTCTAGCCCAGCATAAACATCCCGCCTCCTCCCCTGCTTCCTAAGCGCGGTTGCTCCATGGGGCTTTCCGACTGTTCGCAGGGAAAGGAGAAGGGTCTGCAGACCTGTTGGGCTGCCCTGTGTCTCCCTGCCTCTAGGACCCCCAGTTTGCCCAGGGGGACTTCATTCAGAAGCTCTGTGTTTGTTTCAAAGGACAGTGCACACAGGAAGGGCCATCTCTGGAGTGAGTGGACACGGACCACCCTTTCGCTTTTGCCAGTGAACAAAAGGACAAGCTTTCTGGTGCTAACGGTTTGGGCTAATACAGTGTGAACAACTAAATATAGAATACTTTTGTTAAAATCAGATTAGACTAATTCTATATGAAGTGCTTTAATGAAAAATGTTTAATGGTGGAAATACTATACCGCTGGCGTTAAAGTGCAGGTGCAAGAATGATATTCTATACTCCCCGGAGAACCAACGAGAACACACTGTGAAATAGCAATTAAAGTTTATAGTTGCCTGCGTTGGCTAAATGTCTTTTTCATGGGAAATTTTCATTGTCTTATGCAATGATCATTTTGGGTTAAAATATGTGCTGAATTATGTGGGCATTCCAAGTTATTAAGAAATGGATTTACTTTACAAGCAAACTGTAAGCATTCTTTGCTGTTTTTATGAGGTCATCGCCATGACTTCTAAATGGGGCTGTAGGCCAACTCTGATTCTCACATCAGTTCATTAATTCACACAGCTGTCTCTGAAAACTACAAGCATAATATATACTGCAGACAGAGGGCCAGGGAGGGGGTGGGGTGAGATTTCAAGGCCGTATTTCAGTCCGGAGATCCTGCTGACATCATAAACTATGAGAAGACAGCTTAAGCTGTTTGGGGAACCGCAGTAGCCCCCCTGAAGGAAATATGGCCAGTTTAATTGATTCTTTTGCGTTTCAGAATATACAGAGTGGGGACACCCAGTCGTTTTTATTCTGAGCAAAGTCAGAACATGAAAGGCAGGCACCGCGGGAATGCATTAGCAGGGAAACCCAAGCAGCAGCCCAAGGTGCGGGGACGGATTTGATTGTGCTGATGATATATGAGCAGCCGCGCTGACATGTGAAGGGCATTGGCAGGGTTTACTGCACAGTGATCGTGTTTTATAGGTGATTGTGAACTCACCCTCCCAATGAAGACTTTTCCAAATGCGATGTGACAGGGATGATAGGACTGTTGTGTGCGTGAGGGGCCGGGAGAACTCTGAAGAAGGTTCCCCGCCGCCTCTCCACTTCCTGATTGTAACAAACATGGACTGTGAAGGGCTGAAACCTGTGGCGGGACCTCTGACAGCTTTTCCCGCTTGGTCGGGAAGAGGCACTGCTAATATCCGTATTAAAAACGCACTCTGCTGTGTATGAGCCCACAAACTGAATTTGGAGGCAGCTTAGGCAAACCTAATGTTCATGAGAATGTCCCGGTTCCCAGTGCCTCCCTCCATGTCCATATGATCTTTTTAAAGAGGATATCGGCAGTTTCATATCCTTTAAATTCCAAATTTGTTTTGGTTGCCATGGGAAGGTGAGCTAAGTCTCTCTGAGAGTAATTTCAGTTTTACAAATAAAACCAGCCACATTTTTACGTTTTTGGATGGAGGAAAGTTTCGTGAAATGTGACATTTTAAGTGTGCTCTTCAGTAACTCTCCATTAAACACTGACACCTGTGTCCATGTGGGTGTTGAGATTTGCTTACCCTTATCTCATTTGTATACACAAATGTCTTTTTGTACATGTGACCTGAAGTTTTGCATGAGAAACAGATGTGTCCTTAAGGACTATGCATAAGACTGTTAACCCAGAAGACAGAGTGAAAAAGTCAAATTCACTTAAGAGTTTGGGGTTGAATCTCCTGTAGGCTCTCCCCACATGCTTTTCATCCCCCTCCTATGCTTAATTATTCCCTGGATAAATGCTATGGACTTTTCTCTTAGAATCATGAAAAGATGTAAAACTTGGCATGTTGAATAGGATTGTCTTAGTCTGGTCGGGCTGCTATAACAAAATCCCGGAGACTGGGCGGCTTGAAAACAACAGGCATTTATTTCTCACTGTCCTGAAGACTGGGATCATGATTCCCAGAGGTTCTGTGCCTGCTGACAGACCACTTCCTCATACAAGGCCTACTTGCTGTAACCTCACAAGGGGCGAGGGATCTCTCCGTGGTCCCTTTTATAAGGGCACTAACTGTATTCGTGAGAGCTCCACCCTCAGGACCTAGTCACCCCCAACAGCTCCCCTCCTGATACCATCGCCTTGGAGATAAGGATTTCAACATGTGAATTGGAGGGAGACACAAACATTCGATTTATAGGCAGAGCCTGGACTAACAGGTGGCAGTCCCAAGCATTACCTGAGAGACTTTCCATCACTGAGTCACACCGGCTTAGCCATAATTATTTCTTATTATATAAAAAAGTGACACTAAAAATATGTGATTCGTGATTTGTTATGACATTTACCAAATTAAATTAGGATAATAAGTTTTTACTTTTCATTAGTACACTAACATATTTTCCAGGTTAACCTTAAAACCTTTACTAACATGACTCTGTGAAAGTGTATTGTCAGAAATTGTTCAGTAAGTCCAGGAAATATGTATTTCAGCATTAGAGTCTAACCAGTGGTTCTCAACCTTCCAGTTCCTCATGTTGTGGTGACCCCCAACCATAAAATTATTTTCGTTGCTATTTCATAACTGTAATTTTGCTACTGTTATGAACCATAATGTAAATATCTGATATGCAGGATGTATTTTCATTGTTCGTGACCCACAGGTTGAGAACTGATACAGAAACCAAGGGAGCTCTTTTTCTGGAAGGCTTCAAATCACAATGATTCAGAGTCCTTCCAAATATATTTTTTTTCTAGAATTATTTGTTCTGTCTACTTTTACCTAAATTCTGTGAGTAACATTTCAAAACTTCTGATGGGTATATGGAAAGTTTTCATTTCATTTGCATTCTGTGCTGGGCACTCAATTCTTCTTCCTCTTCATTTACAAGAAGGTAAACTACAAGTAGAGCCTATAGTAATGAAATATAACTTTTATTTAGACATGCCGATAGATTTCCTAAAAACCAAAGCCGAGTTTCCAACGTTCTTCATTGTGTTGGGCTGGAACTTTGCTAGTGTTACACTTTCCCTTTCAATATGTTATACTTACAAAAGGACGACACAAAACTGGGAACTGGGGGCAAAATTTCAAATCCATTTCCAAATGTCCACATGTTCTGACTTTAGCCTAGCAGGTTGTGATTAAATATTAATCTTATTCTTAATATTTAGTTACTACCTAACACCATTAGTTTTTATTAATGACTACATAAAACATAGTATGATGAAATGCATTACATTTCTTTCACAATAGAAGAGATTTTTTATCTCATTATTATGAGGAATTAATAATTTTTATAATATTCAAGTTGATTTTTTTTTAAATGCCAATGTATGAAAATATTTTTATATGGTTATTTTCACAACTAGAATCTTTTCTAACTGGGATTATTTATAGCATAGCTCACACAAATAAATGAATTTGAATTAGTTTATATAAACACTCATTAAGTTAGTTTCGGTTCATTTATGGTTCTATGTAGTGCTGTTACTTTTCTCCTCACTTTTAAAATGAAATACTTACAGTAAAAATGTTATTATGATATAACAAAAAAGAATCCAAATGAAAGTCACTTTATATGAAATTTTCCCCTTGCCTTATAAAATTAGTGACTATAAATTTTATGATGCTGACGGTATATGAGGTGTTGGCTGTGGAAATGGCTGGGTGTTTTCACAGGTAGACGAATGTATGTATAGAATGAGTGTAACTTGATCTAGATGGAATTTCACACTGAAAGAAGTAATTTATTGCATATTTGGCCCATTAGATCTGATAGAGGAAAAGTATTCCAGAAAAAAAAATGTAGTACCTCCTATGAAGAATTTCTTAGATGAATGTTCTGTGCTATTTTGACTGTGAACACACTGTTTTTTCTTAGGTCCTTGTGAAATAAACTAATTCTCCGTCTGACTAAAGTGAAATGGCATATTTTAAAGTTTAATTGAAGATGAACAAAGATGGAAGCTTATTTTGGAATGTACATGCAAGTTATACACTTGAATGTGAACAATGATGTCTATGATCAAAATTCTCTTTCAAAATTAACTCAGATTGTGGAGTTTGACACAAATCCTCCTCCATATTGTTGGATTGACTTCTTGAATTGGCTCAGTTGTCATTCATTTGAAAGGAGACTTTAAAGGGTCTCAGGGAAAACTGTCTGCCGAATCCATCTCCCATTCTAGCTGCCACAGCGATGGGGTCTGTCATGATAGGTCTTTCTCGTTACTTTAGGTGATGCCTTAGTGCAGTGGTTCTCAACCTTGGCTGCACATTAGAATCACCTGGGAATCTTTTTAAAATCCTGACTTCTGGGCCTCATTCCGGAGGATTTTAAAAAGATTCCCAGGTGATTCTAATGTGCAGCCAAGGTTGAGAACCACTGCCTTAGTGAAACGGGCGACTTCCTTCTTAGCCTCCCTCTCTAGAAATTTGTATATCTTCCTCTCCTCTCTCTTCCTTACCCTCTTAACACTCAACTGGTCACAAATACCTTTCCCAAAGTCTGTCCTTCTCTACTCTCCTGGCCCTTTTCTGGGGCCTCTGAGAATCACATCTCCACCCCAGGCTCTCCATCTCCTTTGTCACTGGTTACCTGTCTTTTGCTTCAGGCACACTCAGTTTTTACTCTTCCTGGAACACTTCTGGCCCTTTTACAACCCATGACTCCCTCTTTCTGGCTGTGCTTTTATTTTACTTTGCCTAGATAAAAACAAACAAACAAGCAAAAAAAATGACTCACCAGTCAGTGTTCATCTCAAATGCCACCACCTCTGTGAAGCCTTCCCTGGCTGGCCCTTCTGTGTCCCGGCAGCATATTTCTTAGAGCACGTAGCATGTTGTACTATAATATATTATTAAGGACACCCTCCCTCCACTAGGCCAAGCTGCCTGCGAGCATTGATAATGGGTCACTGACATGCTGCATTATGCGTCCCGGTGCCTTAGCACACATGTACCTGGCGTGCAGTAGGTGCTCAAGACATGTTTGCCAAATAAATGGTAGAACCAAAACTTCAACATTTGGGAGTAAAACATCAAGCCACTACCTCCTGTGTTTACCAGGTCCATTTCTCTGGCCCTGAATAGCAAGCGAACATGGGGAATTTGGGGACCCTGAAGGGGCTGAGGAGGCCATCAGCCACACTTCCCCTGGCTCACAGTGGGGCCAAGGCCAGCCTGGCCAAAGAGGTCAATACCAGGAGCTTCAAATAGTGGGAAATGGCCAAAGGAAAGGGGAAGGGAAAGGAAGGGAAGGATGGGCCATTGCTGGATACTCCGATCACTTAGATGACTACTCTGTGGAGAAATACATTTTAAAACAATCATCTGTTGAGGTGAAATTCACATAATATAAAGCAACCGTTTTAAAGTGAAAAATCCCGGGCATTTAGTGCATTCACAGTGTTGCACAGCCAGGAGTGATGGAGATGTTCTGGAACTAGATAAGTACCTAGTTTTAATCCATCACCCTGGCCACCATTTCACAGTGTCTGGCAGTAAATGAAGACATGCATGGCTATCCTCACTCTCAATCTTGAAGCAAATGTGCAGCCCCAGTGTGAGAAACACATCCAAACGCCTGCATGATTTGAATTCCACCTGGACTCATCCTGGTGTCATTGTGTGATGCAGAGAGAGGAGTGGGAAATGCAGACCACAGGGCAACACTAGACCCAGACCAAGGCCCACACTTCTGCTGTGAAGTTGGGACAAGAAAGACATTTATTGTGGCTCTTCTCTGGTTTCAGATAAGATGACGCACAAGGAAATTCCCTTATTTAAGTGAGCACACAGCATAGGAATAGTGTAACATTGTGCCAGGTTAACTTCCACCTGCCCTAGGCAAGCGAGTGTGTGTGTGTGTGTGTGTGTGTGTGTGTGTGTGTGTGTGTGAGACAATGTATAGCAGTGCGCCCTCTTCAGAAGGCTGGCAGATGTTGGTAAGTCTAGATATTCGTAAACATGTAGTTATGATTCTTCCTCCTCCATGTTTTCTAATTGTTCAAATACCCCATATAGTGCCATGCTGAGTAACATTAGCTAGGGCGAATATAAACATACACAATTACAGTCTAGAAATCGAACTGCTGAAATGTGATCAGCACAATCGAAGACTATGTTTCTCTACAAACTATTGAGACCACGTGACTGTGGGTCTGTATGTTGGTGAGTTATGAGTTCAGTGAATGGTGTAATAGGAGGCATGTCAAATCTGCATAGTACAACTGGCTGCCTGTGCCAATGCATCTTATTATTTGGGATTTCTTAGCTTTAGTTTTAGATTATACTTCTCCTACAGGAAATTTCTTTCTTGGCCATTGTGCATTCTGACACATGGAAATAGCTCTCAAACTACTACGACCATCCTGTCACCAAGCTAGGACTGTCCTCCCGTTGCTCACAAATGCTTGGCTCAGAATAATTTCAAGTGACAACAGGGAACAGGCTGAAGTCACCCTCGTAGACAGCGCTCCGCTGCGATGCAACTAATGGGCTGTGGGGAGATTTATCCTGATCCCCAATATGTGGTTTCCTTCCAATAACACCGTTTGGCACTTGCCCATTCGGAGGCCTGACTTCAACGATGCCGAGAAACCGAACCACACACTCCAGCTCCTGGAAGAATTCAGTGCCTCTGAGTATTAGCTTTGTTTTCACAGTGACATCAGTTTGCTCGAACATTCCTATCAGGGATTCTGTTGTGGGAGGAGACGTAAATTAGGCTTTACCTTATTTATTCTGAGTTTCTCATGAGCAGAATTTTGATGATAATCATCTTTGAAAATCCAAAAGACCCTATGCACCAGGGTGGCACAATCCAGCTTCTCCCTCGCTATCCCATCTGACATCCTTCTGAAAAAAATTAAAAAGGAAAGGCTATTTTAGGCAGGAGACAAACACACGGGAAAGAAGGGGAGTGGGGGTGAAATTGGGGACAGATGAGAACCCCAGAGCTGCGGGGAATTGGATCTGCTCGCTCGGTGCGCGGACCGAATCCCAGTCTTCAGTTTCCTCCGCTTTTCCACCCCATTTGCCTCCCCCTCCAGCAAGGTCAGCTGCTCCAAGGAGCCATTTATAAACTTGCAGTTCATATTGTGGTTGCAGTTCCCGGACTGACATGAAATTAAATCAGTCTTGAGTGCTGTAGGATGCACACGCTACCTTCCGAGCTTACTGGGCCTCTGGACTCCTCATAAATCTTGGGGAGGTAGCATTCCACCAGCGACGGCCCGTTTCTCCCCTCACGAAAGGACCTCGACGTGGAAACAAGGACGTTTTCTTCAAGGCCACGTTTCATCCCTGGGAGAGAGAGACTTGCAGGGGAGGCACATTTTTAAGCCCCTTTTCCAGCTCTGGGGCAGGCGCTTGTGAGACTGTGTTCAAGGAGCCAGAACTGACTCCTCCTCCATCCCAGGCCTGGCCATGTGGCGTGAAGACACCCAGAAAAGTTGACTGCACCCCAAAGTGTTTCTATTGTTTGTAAGAGCCTAGACACTTCCCTTTGCTCCCAGTGACCCAGAGGCTTATTGGTGGAGGCTCCCCAGTGTGGCCGAGAAGGAATCGGAAGGCGATGCTGACAGATGTTTAACCCTGAATTAAACCCGATGGTGGCTCATGTTTTCTGCTGCTTCACAATTTAATCTTAAATCTTTAGTCGAATCTGTGTAAAACCTTGGGACACGAAGCCAGTGATGCGGTCCTGTGCTAAGTGTTCCATGGGCATGAACATCTAATGTTCCCGAACCCCTCCGAGCCAGGCATCACGATGGTCCCCTGTGATGGTTCATGTCCTGTGTCAGTTCAGTTAGGGCCTTGCGAGCCACATGCGGCTCTTTGGCCCCTTCAGTGTGGCTCTTCCACAAAATGCCACGTGCGGGCGTGCACATACAGTGCTATTGAAACTTCGTGGCCCATGCGCAGAAGTCGGTATTTTGTGAAAGAGCCAGTATTTTGTGGAAGAGCCACACTGAAGGGGCCAAAGAGCTGCATGTGGCTTGCGAGCCGTGGTTTGCCGAGCCTCAGTTTGCCGAGCCTCAGTTTGCCGACCACTGGGGGGACCCAGTTTCGGCCAAACACCACTCTAGACGTTGCTGGGAAAGTATTTTTAGATGAGATGAAGCTTTAAATCAGTTGACTTTTGAGTAAAGCAGGTTACCGTCCACAGTGGGGGTGGGCCTCACCCCATCAGCTGAAGGCCTTCAGAAAATAATTTTTGAGGAAGAGGGAATGCTGACTCCAGACTGCTTTTGGCCTCGGGGCTCCAGCATCAGCTCTTCACCTGGGTCTCCACCCTCGGGTCTGTTCTGCCGATTTCAGACTGGCTGGCCCCCACGATCACACCTAACAACTCCTTAAAATCAGTCGCTCTCTCCCCACCGACCCCCGAGATTTCCCTGGACCAGCCTGACTAGTACCTCTCCATTTTATGGCTGGCGAAGCAGTCTCAGAGAGAGAAGATAACCGGCCACAGGCCACGCAGCTAGTTAGTGGCAGGGCAGGTTGCGGGCTGCTCTTTCCCGCAGCGCCATCCCCTTTCCAGTCAAAGTCGCGTCCCTGTTCCTTCCCAGCCTGTGGCCAGCAACCACACGAGGGGCACGTGAGGAGTGGGTTGAGTTTAATCCTGTCATCGGTTTATTGCAAAGCTTTGCACTGCAGCCCGCGTGAAGGAAACCGATTTGCTGGGACGAATGTGGCCACCAATGTGTTATTTCCCTTCATCTAAACAGAGCCTCAGGCACACTTCATTGATCATGCCTCTGAGCTGAAAGGTTGCCTTAGTGCTGGCCAGCAAATATTATGTTTCTCAGGCAGCCCTGTGCTGTCAGCCACGTTTCCTGATGTACTCTGATTAGATATATAAACAGCTTCAGTCAAACAGAGCCGCGCTTTGCTGTTAGAAATATAAGATAAGGCTTCCATAAAGATTCATCAACAGCAGTGATGCTGTCTAAGTTAGGCCTGTGCCCTAAGAGCTTACAGCCTTTTTTTTTTTGATGTGTAAGAAGGGTCAGTAAGCAAAGAACTATGATTTATAATCATGTTTTAATAGTGGCTGGTGTGTGGCTAGGGGACACCTTGGGGAGAAGAAAGGGTTAAGAGGATTGAGCAGGGTCACAAGGTGGCCTTGCATGAATGACCCAGCATGTGGTGGCATAAAAGTAACATTCAGTTTGTATCTGCTATGAAGTGTCACCTGTCCCAGCTGAGAACAAGGAAGTGGGCTGCTGCCTGCAAGGTGCAGAGGCTTAGGAAGGTAGAACCCAGACTCCCCTGAAATGCAAATGAGTGAGTCAGTGAGGGAAATGAAGCCATCCAAAGCAAACATGTTATACCTGCATACCTTCATACCTTCCATGTGCCTGTTTCCCATACATCTTGTACTATAAACAAGTACAAGGTGGGAAAAGTTTAGGAATTTTATTATAGCTGTGTGTTTAATTGGCATACATTTCAAAATACTCCTCTAAATTTGTGCCAAGGATGGACTAAGTGACCTGAAGGATTTTTTCAGCTCCAGGTTTCTTTGAACAAGAACATATGCCTTTTTTTCTTTTTCTTTTTTAAATATATTTTTATTGATTTCAGAGAGGAAGGGAGAGAGATAGAAACATCAATGATGAGAGAGAATCATTAATCAGCTGCATCCTACATGCCCCACTGGGGATCTAGCCCACAACCCAGGCATGTGCCCTGACAGGGAATCAAACCCTGATCTCCTGTTTCATAGGTCAATGCTCAATCAATGAGCCACACAGGCCAGGCAGCCTTTTCTAGATAATTTTAGGTATTTTTTCTCAGAAAGATAAAAAGGGTTGTCAACATCAGTGTTAAGGAAGGAAAAATGAGGTGAGTAAGAGGACTATCCACAGTTGCCTGGTGGGGAAATGTAAGAAGTTAACATACTGGATGAAGTTTTAATGTGCTTTGCTATGTAAACACTGAGTGGCCAGATTTTTATGACCACCTGACATTTGTAGGCAAATTAGCCATACATTGCATCGTATGGAATATGGAAGCCGAAGGCCTGTTCGAACACCTTTGCTGTCTGCAGTTATCAAGATAAAACGTCTCCAATTCGCACAGGAACACAAGGATTGGACAGTCGAGCATTGGAAAAAAGTCATGTAGTCCGATGAATCACGTTTCCAATTGCATCATGCAGATGGCAGAGTGAGAATTTGGCGGAAACAGCATGAAAGCATGCACCCCACATGCATGAGTACAACCCTTCAAGCTGGTGGGGGCAGTGTTATGGTTTGGGGCATGTTTTCCTGGCATGATTTGGGCCCTTTAATTCGTGTGGAACAATGTCTGAATAGCACAACATACCTAAGTATCATTGCTGATCAAGTTCATCCTATCATGTTGATGGCGTATCCCAATGGAGATGGCTTCTTCCAACAAGACAATGCACCATGCCATGGTGCTCGTATTGTGCAGGAGTGGTTTCAAGAACATGAGGGAGACTTTACCTTGCTTAGGTGGCCCCCACAATCACCAGATCTCAATCCAATTGAGCATTTGTGGGATGAAGTTAAAAGAGCCATCAGGCAGCTGGTTCCACAACCATCAAATCTCACAGAACTAGGCAGTGCTATTCATCAGGCATGGTGTCAGATTTGTCACATCACCTTTCAACATCTCGTGGAGTCAATGCCAAGAAGAATCATCGCAGTATTGAAGGCTAAAGGTGGCCCAACGAAGTACTGATGGGGTGGTCATAATAATCTGGCCACTCAGTGTGTGTGTGTGTGTGTGTGTGTGTGTGTGTGTGTGTGTGTATTTCCCACGTTCAAAGGCTGTTAAATCGCGTTGTTTACCCATATCTTCAGAAAAAAATCACTTCTGTCATGGTAAACAACCTGCTTCCCTATTTATAATGGTCTGGCCCTCTAGCAACTTCAGCTCGAAATTATAGCTAATTTGCCGACAAACGTCAGGTGGTCATAATAATCTGGCCACTCAGTGTATATAATTTCTAAAGGATATTTTGCTCGCATACAGAGTGGATTACTCCCACTTTAATGATCATTTATGAATTTCCTAAATTAACCAATACAATTTCTACTCAATAATAAAAGTAATCGCTAACATTTGTTGAGCATTTACTGTGTACCCAGCACTGTTCCAAGCACTTTATAAAAATTAGCTAAGAACATTTTTTTCAGCAACCAAAGAGCTTGCTGCCCCCCCACCCCACCTTAATCTTAGCCCATAGAATTATACATGCTAAATGCAAACCTTTCTTGAATTAAAATAATATTCTCCCAGGTTGACACCTGGTTTGGATTAACATTAAATATAAATATCTTTTATTCTTCAGAGATGGTAGCTTTTTTTTTTCTTGGAATTATTGTAACTAGTGGTTTCTATGTCTCTGAGCATGAAAATCAGGTGAAGAACTTTCCCAAACTCCAGTTCCTGGGCCAGACACCCCACTGCTGATTCTCTGAGGGTGGGACTAGGAGTCTGTGTTCTAACAAGGAAGATGCTATTTTTAATCCCCATCTCAGGAGAAGTAACTGAGTCACAGTTAAATAACAGCCTGAAGCTGCACTGGCAGTAAGTGGTATTTCTGAATGCGAACACTGGATGATTGTAGTTTTTAAAAAAATTGTTCTTTAGCTGGTCTTTGTGCCATTTGTGCTTCTATGACAAGCAGCATCTTTTCTTTGTACAAGGAACTCATACTAAAAGTGAAAGTGATATGAGGCTGCACTGAAGATACATTGGGGAACGTGGGCCACCTCTCAGGCTTCCAGAGAAATGCATGCCTATGGACTGTCTTCCGTTCTTTCCTTCAGATCAAATACCCTTAGGCTTGGTTTACACATGCAAATGGGTTTCTATTATTGGAATGACTGAGAGAGCCCCTCAGACTGAGGTGGGTCCATGTGGGTCTAGGAACTCGGCTGTAGGCTGTAAAGAGGTCTGGGACCAGTCGTGTTAGGGGAGGAAAGACACGCCCGAAGCTAGAATCAGAAGCCCAGGGTGCCAGTCCTGTCTCAGTCATGGGTCCCTTCCTATCTGCACAGCCCTGAGCAAATCTCAAGGCCTCTCTGAGATCACTTCTAGCTGTTGCCTTTGACATTTCAGGACCGCCCCCACCTCCCCCCCATGAAGGACAGTGCCCCGGGCATTGTCTGACGAGGTCCACAGCTTCCCCAAATGAAGGCTCTGAGCAGAGGTTTGGGGCAAGGATTTCATGAGCCCATTTGGGAATAAATGCTAATTCGTCAAGAGGGACAAAAAGTGAGTCTCTGATAACCCAGGAATGGAGAGCCGTGGAAAAGGCTCACCTTCAGTTCCAATCGGCTTGTTTGACACGGCACTACCGCTCCGAGCCGCGGGTGTTAGGGAAGGACAGTGCACTGCAGAACCAACACTTGGTTCTGCGTGTCATTTTTAAAGTTCCCACAACATAGTTTCCCACATTTTCTCAGGAAAGGAATTTAATTTTATAAACATTATGCTCAAGGCCTTTACTGTAACAGTAAGTCATTTCCTTAATTTTGTCTTAATTCCCAAGTACACAATGCAGCGATAAACAGGTCTGGCCTTTGACCATTTGAAGCTCTGAAGTATTTCTGTACAAATCCAGGAACACTGCAGACAGAATGCACAGGGCAGAAGAGATCAGACTCCCGCGTGTTACAGCGTGTTCTTCGGTGGCAATCTCCTGTTTATTCAAGGTAAAGAAGGGTCTTGCTACCACAGACTGGAATCAGACATAGCCGCTTGCACCAACGAGAACTGAAGTTAAAGGACCATCTCTGTTTTTCAAACAAGCTGTGTTTACTCTGACCGCTCCAGGGTCTAGCCCAACCCATTTCCTCGTCATGTTTATGCAGCATTCTCTGTTTACATATTTCTTCCCAAACCCTGATGGCAGCTCCACATATGGTGACTTTTCACCTCCATGAGGTAGCACCTTTTCCTTATATGTCACATGGCACATTGATGAAAGAGCATAGTAATTGCCAAATACATTCTCTTCTGCTGCTCACTGTCTGTTGATTACCTAGTACCATCTGAAATAAAAGTGAAATAGGCAATGGTTTCATTCATAAAGAAATAGGACAATTTTTTTGCATCCCCACCTTTACAAAATTCAATTCATCCCACCTTCCCGGTTAGGTTTAGGCCAGCGGTTCTCAACCTGTGGGTCGTGACCCCTTTGGCGGTCGAACGACCCTTTCACAGGGGTTGCCTAAGACCATCCTGCATATCAGATATTTACATTATGATTCATAACAGTAGCAACATTTCAGTTATGAAGTAGCAACGAAAATAATTTTATGGTTGGGTCACAACATGAGGAACTGTATGTAAAGGGCCAGAAGGTTGAGAACCACTGGTTTAGGCCTTTGCGCCCCACTTCTTACTATGATGTCCTTCAAAATGCAACTGCAATTGGTGAGTAAGCCTTTTGCCCTCAAATCAAGTACCTAGGAAATGCTCATTTTTGGTTTCTGACTCATCTTTCTATTTTCAGATGCAATGCTAGGTGGACTTACAGAAATGCAAAGTAAGGAGGTAGTTCAAGAATTAGCAGAAGTTCCTTAATGAGAAAATTGATCTAGCCTTGAGGGACATCCATGGGGTAGCTCGAACACATTTTGTGAGGGTATCTTATAATTTTGTGACTAGACCTGTGAATGAGCCCATGCACAGTAACAGGAGATAAATAGACCAGGTCTTCTGGAAATTCTAGAGAACAGTTAAGCAATGACCCTTTTCGGTTTTATTTCTATTCTGATGCAGTTTTAATTCCTGTAGGGTCTTACAGACTTTTATATAGCCCTGAATATTGCTCCTCTCCTCCAGGCTTATCAACCTTGGGCTATGACATCGGGGGAGCAATTCTTTGTGGTGGGAGCTGTCCTGTACATCGTAGGATGTTGAACACTATACTCATCAGATTTAAATAGCATTTCACCACCAAAATGTCCCTGTCCCCCATTCTCTGCCCTCCATTGGATGCCACCACTTTAATCTTACACTTCTCAAGTCCTGGGGGGCAGAGTAGGGAGCAGGCTGCATCTCCACCAAATGGGTAAAGGTAGGTACTTCCTATTGGCCACATGTGGACCTTAGAGAAGGGATTCAGCCACTACCCATTTTGTAGAGGACCCCTTCCTGGAGAATGAGGCACCTCGGCCAGAAATGGCTGGATATAGGGTTAGGCATATAGAAAGTAAGGGGTGAGAGACAGCAGCCAGCAGGAGAGGAGACATAATCCACACCAGGGAACTGCAGTGAGAGGTCCCCAGTAGATGTTCAAGAACTCACAGTAGCATTCCATAGAAGCGTCCACTTTGGATGTCTACCATACCCACAGGGTACTGATGTTTGAGCTGCACTAATCAATGAAAACCTTTCCCCTCCCCTCCCTGTAGGAGCCAGAGGCAGCAGACTGAACGTGGGAGGAGAGGTTGATGATAAAAGAGAGGAGGGGCTGAGGATGACACATCCTTTCCACACTGCAGGCTTCTCAGGCCAGCCAGGCTAGGCAAGGGCAAGCAGGTTAAATTAGGTGAGAGCCTTTGGTTTTCAGAGTGAACTTTTTATTAGCTAACAGTGACTGGACGGGTTTTCACCAAGGAGGCAAAAGAAATGAGTCCTCAGTGTGCATTTGTAGGGTCAGACTTAGAGTGAATTACCTGCAGTTTGTAATTTGCCTGGTCTTCAGCACTATCACAGGGATAGTCCCAACTCTGAGATCCTCAAAGTAAGTGGAAACAACGCACATCCTGCATTAAGTTGTCATTATGAGATGGAGCGGACATTCAATAGGAAAATAAAATGCCCTAAAGAAGAAAAATATTGGCTTCTGTTCACAGGTGGCCTGAAGGTTGTCCCAGCCCCACCCTTTTTGGTTTCTTCTCCTGTAAACCATTGACTTTCCCAGGTATTATGTTCTTGCTTCTTACATTTCCTTTAATGTCTCCATCCTGTAGCCCATGGTGATGAGACACATCACTGTCCAGTGTTCTTTTTAGACTCGGTGGGAGGGAACAGCCACAAAGCTACCGCATCACCACCACCACCACCACCACCATCATCATCCTCATCCCCCTGGTGTAATGAGGTAATTTTAGGTGGTTTTCAGATAAGACATTAAGTAATGTCAAACCACCCACTGATGAAGTTATTTCCTTTTTATTTGATGGCCTCCCGGATGTTGCCGGGTGGCACCGGTCATACCTGTTGACATTTCATCTTTGAGCAGATCTCAAGCTCAGAGCTGGCATTCAATAGCATTGTTCTGTTTTCATTGCGTTATTTTTATGATCGCTTTCTATTTATTACAAACAATATTGCCTTTATTAATGGTAGTGTTTAAAGTATCCTTTAGAGCAGCGGTTCTCAACCTGTGGGTCACGACCCCTTTGGGAGTCGAACAACCCTTTCACAGGGGTCACCTAAGACCATCGGAAAACACATATATAATTACATATTGTTTTTGTGATTAATCACTATGCTTTAATTATGTTCAATTTGTAACAATGAAAATACATCCTGCATATCAGATATTTACATTATGATTCATAAGCCCTAACCGGTTTAGCTCAGTGGATAGAGTGTCGCCTGCGGACTCAAGGGTCCCAGGTTCGATTCCAGTCAAGGGCATGTACCTTGATTGCGGGCACCTACCCAGTAGGGAGTGTGCAGGAGGCAGCTGATCGATGTTTCTCTCTCATCGATGTTTCTAACTCTCTATCCCTCTCCCTTCCTCTCTGTAAAAAATCAATAAAATATATTTTTAAAAAATTACAGTTATGAAGTAGCAACGAAAATAATTTTATGGTTGGGGGTCACCACAACATGAGGAACTGTATTAAAGGGTCATGGCATTAGGAAGGTTGAGAACCACTGCTTTAGAATAATAATATTTATAGAGATAAAGGGAGTCAATTTAAATAATGTGAAGTTATGGCCGGGACAGGTGGTATATGCAGATCAGGCAGAATTCTGATGACAGAGACTTCTGTCTGAAGTTTGGGAGAGTGCTTTGGGGCATTTACTTGCCCCAAACCTCAATAAGCCAAATGTTTCCGCTCCAGAAGAATGCTCTGCCACCTGTGGGACCCCACCACCACTGGCTGGCAACCCGATTGGCACAGGTGGCCAGGCAAGTAATCCTTCCCACATTGGATGGGGAGGAGGAAGTGACACCCACTGGTGCCTCCACTACCCTGGTATCAAATGCCCTGGCTCCCTCCATGGCCTCGCAGCCCAGCTAGTCATTGGATATACCCATTGCATCCTGTTCAGCAACCAGGAGGGGCGCCTCCATGGGACATGCTGGTCTCCAGTGGTGCAGTGGTTAACAGCAGGGGCTCTTGTCAATGGCCTAATACTCCCACCCTGGCTGATTTTGAAATGGCAGTGTCTAAAAAGGGGCTGACACATTCCTGAGGATGGGGCTCTTACTCCTGGAGCCAGTAGCAGCAGACTCCAGCACCCCTCTGCAAGTCATCCCCACTGTAAGAATTTGATCCCGTCACTGGCTAGTCTGTTTTCTTCTAAACTTTAAGCTCCAGAGAAAAGAAACCACATCTGTTTTATTCACCACTAGGGGCCCAGTGTATGAATTTGTGCACCTTGAAAGGAACTGTGGGTCCTGAGACTGCAGTGGGCACAGGGGCAGGTCTCGGCCCATCCTCCAAGCCCCCAACCAGCCCCTCCCGCCATGACCCCAGGTCCCCTGTCTGTCAGCAGCACCGCTCCCACTGCCGCCACTCCCAGGTGCTGATGGTGTCGGCCCCACTAGCACCCACTGAATGAGCGGAGAGATTGGGACTGGCACCAGCAGCAGGTGCAAGCAGGACCGGCGCCGTCAGTGGGTGCAAGCAGCGGCTGCTGCCCCAATCGCCCCTCAGGAGCAGGGGGAGGTGGAGAAGCCCTGAGGGGCGATTGGGGCCAGCAGCCGCTGCTCACACCCGCTGATGGCACCAAGCAATTGGGGCCAGAGCTGGGCACCGGTGGGACCATCGCACGCAGGAGCAAAGAATTTTCAGTAACCACCAGAGGCTCACCCCGATGACAGCAACCAGCACCCCGCCTTAGTCTGGTGCCCTTGCTCACCTGCTCTGCCATCCCACTGTGGCTGACGCCCGCCATGTTCCACACTCTGCCACCTGCTGCTGATACCTGCCATGTTCCACGCATGCCCCCTGGTGGTCAGTGCACATCATAGCGACTGGTTGTTTGGTTGTTCCACCATTCGGTCTATTTGCATAGTAGTTTTTTATTATATAGGATGGTAACACCTAGCTGATACCCCACAAAGAGTTATTGGCTACTATGTATTGGTGAGGATCTGAGGTTAAAAGGAATCCCCTCAAGGGCCCCAGTTCTTCAGATTTTAAAGACTTGGGAAAAAAATTATATATATATATATCCAATTTCAGGCTCCATCTGTTGCAAAAGACCAAAGAAATACCAAGCACGCTTCCTAGAGAAAGGGAGGGACCCCGTTTATTAATACTAGTGGACTCCGGGAGTAATTTCCAAATCAGAGTGAAGTAACACCCAGAGGGCTTCACTTTTTATAACCTTCGGGGGGGGGGGGGGGGGTCTTTGTCTTGCAGATGTGGTTCCACCCCCTTTCATGGGCTTACAGGAAGGCCCCCAGGTGTTGGGGGTCCCCATGCCATATCCAATTATCTGTCCTAAGGCAAGCGATAATGACCTCCCCCCCGCCCCCAGGGCAGTGCATTGTTCACAGTTTTTATGGCCTGACACGCCTTGTAAGACCAGTTTCCTCCTCACATTCCCAGTGTGGGGTGTGCAGGAGGCAGCCAATCCATGATTATCACTTGCTCACTCCCACCTGTGTACTCCCTGTCTCTCTAAATTTGTCTCTCTCTCAAGTCCCTCACCTGGGGAACAAGCCTCTATGACATGAGTTGCAGTTTCATGGTCTAGCACTGAGGGAGACCAATAGACAGAGAGGAAGTTAGGCCTTCAATTCAAATGAATCCCAACATCGCCCTGCGTGAGCTCAGATCCTGACACAGATGTTGCCTCAGCTGAGACCACAGCCCATGTCCTGAGTGACAATGTCCTGGCAGAAGCACCCAGCTGAGGCGAGCTGGATTCCTCACAGCCAGAAAGTGTGTGTTTGTTGGTTAAACCACTGACATTGGGGTAATGTTGTCACATAGCCTTAGATCAATAATACAGTTGTCTCCACACCGGGCCTTGAGCCTGAACTCTCCTCCTCCCATATCTCTTCTTACAAAACCTTTGTGGATATTTGTCCATTTCAGAGACCAGATCGAACAAAGCTGTCTCTGCCATGTAGCTAAGACTTACCCTCAGTAGCTACAACTGGAGATGAACAAGACATTGAATCTTTTATGAAAATTTGGTTTAGCTGCCTTAGGGGTTGGCACCTGACTTAAAGCAACGTCAGGTCTCACAAGTTTATTTATTACAGGTCTTATCCGAGCCGTTATTAAGCCAGTGTGCATTGTGAACCAGGAGTGGGGGTGTTAGAGTAGGTAGCATTTCCATATTTGACCAGAGGTTTTTTATTATTTATTTATTTTTAAAAATGTATTTTTATTGATTTCAGAGATTAAGGGAGAATGAGAGAGAGATAGAAACATCAATGATAAGAGAGAATTATTGATTGGCTGCCTCCTGCACACCCCACCATGGGGGTCGAGTCCACAACCTGGGCATGTGCCCTGACAGGAATCAAACCATGACCTCCTGGTTCATAGGTCAATGCTCAACCACTGAGCTATGCTGGCCAGGCAGAGTAGAGGTTTTTTAATTATGGATCCAGTGGTAACAGAGTGAAGTCTTCATGAGAGCAGTGCTGCTCAGCCTGTGATGTGCATGGAAACCACCGGGCCATCTGGGTCGCATGCAGGTGCTGCTTTCCTGAGATTCTGCATTTCTAACAAGCCCTGAGGATGCTCGTGCTACTGGCCCACTATGCACAGTGAGGCACTAGGACATACTAGGGTCGAGAAGAAATATTCGCCATCCCAGCAAGAGGGCAAATGACTCCACTGAAGCGCATCTTACTCCCGGTGAGGACCACTGTTTACACTAGGACGCTGTCCAGAGGGGACAGGAGAAGGTGGGGCAAACCCACACGAAGAGCAAGCTGTGGAGGGAGCAAAGGGCAAGAGGAAATGTGGAGGACGAGCTTATGCAGGGCAGGTCTCATTCAGCTGACGTTCAGGTGGTGAGTTTGTTGGGGAAGGGACATGGGGTGGTCAAATAGCCTTCTATTGGCATATGGACTAAGGTAGCTTCATTTTTTGTCATTAAAACCTAGGTAAGGGGGAAAGAAAGCCAGACCCAGTACTGGTTCAGATCTAGTTACTCTTCTCTCTCTTTACCCACAAACTCAAGTTGCATGGGTTACTCTTTAATTTATTGTTCAGAACGGGATATTATCTGACATTGGAAGGGGAAAAGTAGGCAGACATAAAAATAGGTTAAGCTGGGTCAGGTGAGGAGCTCACACCACGCAACAATCAGGGAGTTAAAGGGTTCATAAACTCTTCTCTCTCCTGCAGACATACCCATCTTTCTGACCAGGCTCTGTTCTCGTCTGGGAACCTCGGCTTGGCACCCGTGTTACTGCAGCTGCAGCGGCTGCTGCTCTCTGCTGGCTGCCTTGCCTAGGAGGCTCTCCTCTCCGGTTCCTTGGCAACTGTGTTTTAATAAACTGTGGGTCACACAATTCATAAATGTAGAGCTAGGATTAGCCTAATGGAGGTGCGTTAAGGTTCTCCCACAGCGTCTACCAATGATTCATTTCTACCAGTTATAGCTTGACATATTTTGATAACTTATTTGAAACAAAAACTTTAGTAACTCACAACTTCCTAATAGATCAAAACCTCAATCAGGGGCAAAGCACTATTTTTGCCTATGTTTCATTTTCCTTGAGTTTTTTCTATTAAGTTCATTTTGTCACTCCTGTTGTTTACATTTTATATTTTTCTTTGCTCATCTTTCTGTAATGCTAATTTAGATTATTCTCTAGGAATTAAAATTTTAAACCCAAATGGAGAGTATTTTACCTTCAGTGATTTTTATGTTTGTGATCAGGATTTATAGGTTTTATTTGTATAGTCTTGTTTATGCTTTTGGATTTTTGTGGGTCTTGATGCTTTTCCTTTTTTAAAGCTTTTTTTATATTGTTTGTTTATTTTCCTTTTTTAGTGTACTGATAGTTATTCTATTTAAATTGTGTTTATGGTCACAATTTTTAAAAGGAATTATCCAACCTATGCTTCAAATGTCAGGTATGAAACAGTGTCTTTAACTTTGATTTGAATAGAATGGACTCCTTGCGGAGAAGAATGGGTGATTTAGAATGTTTACCATCCCCTGCTCACTCCTCCCCACCTCCCCACCTTTGAAATGCAAACACTTGGTTTTTGTAGTTCTAAGAGCCTTTGTTGCTCAGTGCTGAAGGCATACTTTGCAGTTACACAGCACTACGGGTTAGTCATCTCCCCATAAACGTGTGTGCTGTGTCATGCATATCATGCTAGTGTTCCATCTCTGGGAACTTTTGTTAGTGAGAATTCATAGAAGTCTCTTCTTCCAAAGGTTAGGCTCAGGCATGATCAGTTAAAAATAAGTTTTAAAATATCACAGATTTCACATTTCTGCCCTGCCTTTTATTGCTCTTGTCTTATCTGGTGGAATTGTCACATGTCAAATGGTGCTCCTCATTATGGTGAAAAATGAAATGAAAGGTGCTTTCCCCCATTACCTTCTGTCCTGAAGCAGCCAAAATATACACACAGGGCAGCAGGACAGTTTGCCTTTCTCTAACTTGTTTGAAAAGCACAGCGCAGGCAGGCTGAGTCCAGCTGGGAATCCCCTGGGTCCCCGGTGTCATTAGCAGTGCAGGGCCGAGGCCACCCCGAGCTGACTTTTTGGAATATTTACATGGTAAGGTTAAGTTGGAGGTGTATTTTTGTTTGTGTTGCCTTAAGTCTTCTCCTTTTAAGGTTATGATAGCTGCTTCGAGACTAAGTGGTTGTTTTTCTTTATCAGTGATACATTTTTTCTTTCATTCGAAAGCATCTGATACTTCTTGCCTTAATCAAAAATTGTAATTACACATATAAAACTATGTATACTAACATAACAGTTAGTGGGGAATTGTGTGGATTTCCCTTCTCCCTTGCTAGTGGAGTGGGGTTTGGGAATGCCGCTAGAGTAAGAATTTCCGGAGGGCCCCAAGGGAGGATGAGATGTAGTAGAAAGCTTTGTTTACATGGAATTACATCCCTGGGTTGCAGAAGCCCCATTTCCCTTAAACCAGTCCTGGAAAATGTGCAGCCGGGAATACAGCAGAGCTTAAAAGCAAAGCCAGTGTCCAGTGTTTCTGCCCATGGTGGAGTTGAGTCCGGCACAGCATCAGGCTAGTAGTCCATCAGTCCAGTGTGTGTGGGGTCCACATGACTGTGGGCCATGTGGGCAAGTGTGAGCACTACACAAGCCAAGAGTCAGCAAAAGCAGCCAGAGAGCAAGAGAGAGAGCGAGCCAAGAGAAGGGAAGGAACTCCTTTGTTCAGGAGCTTGTGTGGGGTGCACACAATGATAGTGAGCAGTTGTTGGAAGCCCTGTACTAGATGGACAGAAGGTGACACAGTCATATCTTGTAGACATAATGCCCATTGTAAAGAGGTAAGATAGAGAACAAGAACCAGCATGATAGCACCTCTATAAATAAAAGCACACCCCAAAAACACTGTTCAACATAACACAAGGATACATACATGGCCAAAGAGAATCACCAAACTGGGTGTCTCCTGGGGCATAAACATGAGAATTGGTGCAAAGAGGAAAATAAATTAGGAGCAGTACCTTGAGTGGGATGAATGTAGTTACACCACTTCCAGCCCCTGATTCATGGATCAGAGTTCTATCTGCCTTTTGTCTAAAATCAGTTTCATATATTTTGTCCAGTAGTTGTATGATGGGGAGGGAAGTTAGTCCCAAGTCCATTATTTATCATAGCTAGAGAAAGAAATGCCTTTTAACCTTTTAAAATTACTTTAGTATGTTTGCATTTCTATTTTCTTCTTCTCTTTCTATTGCAATGTTTTAGTTGTATCATTTCTACACATGGCTTATAAATGGCAGACAAGGGTCATGATCACAGAGAATGGTAAATACCTTTTTCAAATAATTTAGATCTTACTTGTCATTTACTACAGCCCGGATATTTGTGTTCCCCCAAAATTCATATGTTAAAATCCTAACCCCCGAAGGTGATTATATTAAGAGGTGGGGTGTTTGGGAGGTAATTAGGTCAGGAAGGCAGAGCCGTCCTGGGTGAGATTAATGCTCTTATCCAAGAGGTTCCAGAGAGATCCTTCCTTCTTTTCACCATTTGAGAATAAAACTAGTCTGTGACCCTGATGAGGGCCCTCATCCAACCATGTTGACACCCTCATCTAGGACTCCTAGCCTCCAGAACTGTTGTTTATTTATTTATTTTTTTTAAAGAGAGAAGCACCTTGAAAAGATGAATGAAGAGGCATGTGACTGACACTGGACATCAAAAGAGAAAAGGGCATATGCGATAGAGGCATTTTTACAAATCTCAAAAAAACTAAATGCAATGAACATCTCATAATAATCACTGAGGTGACTATATAGGTTTTACATTTATTATGATCACTAAGAAACAAAAAATACAGAAATAACACATGCTATCTGTAGTAAAGTCATGCGTATCACAAGGCTTGTGGATTTGAGCCTCAACTCAGAGTGGCATCAGGTGTGCTGGGAGCAGAAGGGTGGGGCTATTTATTACGATCAGAACAGAGCACACAGGGTTCCACCCACAGGATCTTCAACACAAAAGAGTATGCCAAACGGAAGCAGCTGAGGCGACTCTGCACTGTCCAATGCATTACACATTATATAATTATCATAATTATCCAGCAAGACTCTAGTATTGACATTTGCATTCTAGCTCAACCGTTACATTTATTACTCTTTATCATCAAAAATGTATGTGCTAGCAAATCACTTTCCACCCATTCAAATAGTGAGGTAAAGTCCAATTTGAACATATCAGCAAGGATATTCCCAAGCAGAGTGACTGGCAGAAAATGTGATTAGAAAGAGATAGTTTACTTCTACACAGGATTCGGCTTCAGAGGGAGGGAAACAGAATCAGCTTTCTGCCTTTTCCTCACTCTCTCCACACTGGCGATCACACCCCAAGTGTATATTGTGCATGTGTGTTAATATGCAGGAGATGCACATGCAGGAAGCCCACTGCTAAGGGTGACTCCTGCTAAGGGTCCTGTGTTCGGGCCCTTACTGCTTTCAGCACAGAATTCCACTTGCTATTCCTTTGCTCCTGCTGCTCTCTCTTATAGCGGTCTTGGAAAGAACTATGGTTATCTTCGTCCTCTGTCTCCGAGATGATTTCCATCTTCTGAATGATGAGTTTAATAAGCTCATGCTGTTTTTCCAGAAGAGAAGTCACGTCCTTCAGCCTAAAGGGACATACAGGTTTCATGAATTTATTTCAGCCCTCCACGTGCACAAGGCCTGGGGACCAGAAGTGCTAACAGGTATCGGGTTACCTGTGCTCAGGTTACAGACTCCGGACAGTCAGAATCCTGGTCAGGAACACATATTTTCAAAGTATAAGCGATTTTCCTACGGTTATACTATTGGTTCACAGCTGGTTTATTTAGGTTTCCATTTTAAAGATTAAAATACTGTTGCACAGAAAGGTTAAGTGCCTTGAACTCAGGTAAATGAACCCTAAAGCCCTCACATTTAACCACTGTACACTATGCATCTGCTCCTGGGATCCTCACAATCTTTCAGAGCTTTGATGTATGACTGGAGATGGCTCATGAGGGATGCATGCAGCTCATAATACTGTTGGGTGAGTAGCAGCAAATAAGTTGTTGGAGGTTCTAGGAACTCTCTCACGATTCCCAATCCCCTGGCAGCATCAGTGAGTTAAAGCATGCCTTAATACAGAAGATAAACACAAATATACAGTGTAACCCTTTACTATGCATCATTATTTAAGACTTTTGAGTTTCTCAAATATGGATAAAAGAAGAAATACATACCGGTATTTCTGCTTCAATATTTCTACTTCTAAAGCTGTATCCGCATTTGGTATTTCTTGTCTTACTTCTTGGGTGCAAAAAATTTGGTGAAATATGCACTGTGGGATAAAAGATTAATAGTTACTCACATTAAACTCAATTCAGGAACTATTTCTTGAACATGTGCCATAACTCAACTTCTGAACCAGGGTGTGCTAGCACAGGTATCTAACGAGAGCCATGCCCTCAAGGAGCTCAGTCTGTTTAGAGAAATAGACATGCAAAGAGCTGTATAACAAAATTATACACATAACAGAGCAAAGTACAGGATATATAAATAATACAAAAGGAGGGGGAAACTGGAGTGGAGGATTGTTTAGGAAAAGGTTTAAGTGAATCATTTTCATGAGGAAATTCTCATGAAAAATGTCCATCATAAGTGGCGGTATTTCATCCTGACCTGTGTTGCTCAGTGATTGGAGCGCTCTGTGCACTGAAGGGTCTTGGGTTCAATTCCAGGTCGAGGTTACAGCCTGGGTTGCAGGTTACATCAGAGCTACCAGGGTATGTGCAGGAGGCTACAGGGCTATCTATGTGTCTCTCTCAAACTGGTGTTTCTCTCTCTCTCTCTTTCTCTCTCCCTCCCTCCCACTCCCTCTGAAAAGCAATAGAGAAAGTATCCTCAGGTGAGGATTAACAACAACAAAATAAGTGGTGGTATTTCACACAATATAAGCTATTTCTCTCAAACTGCTTAGCATCATATGCAACACAACTGAATTTCACCGGGGACATTTCTGAAATGCTATTTTAATATTTTTAAAATTTAGGATCTTTAAATGATTGGTGAACTAGAGAGGATCGAGGGCAGATGTGAAATGACCAGGAGTGAGGTAATTCTAGGAGTCTAGGCAAGAGGAGACCACCTAGCAAGTCTGATGGCCTAAACCTGTGATTGACTGAAGTGAGGGGATAGGAAGAGGGAGGGGCAATGTCAAGGCTGCCATCTGCACAGGCAAATGGTGTGGATGTCAATTGACATAAGCAACTTTGGAGAAGGATGAGCTTTTCCACCCTTTCTCTGTAGGGGATGTTGGGAGGGAGTGATTCGTGGGAAGAGTGAAAGGCATGAGCTTGTTTTGCAAGAGTTTGTTTTAAACATGCTGAATTTCAGGGACCTCAGACACACCAGGGAAGATGTCAAGTCAACAGCTGGATACAGAGGCCCAGAATGCACAGAAGAGCTGTAGGCCAGAGATATCAATCACTGAGCTCCTGTGTTAGGTGGTAATTGCAACCATGGATGTGAGTGGAATCAGATAGGGCGATAGTGTAGAGTCAGAGTAAAGCATAGGCTGACACTTAGGTTCCCTTTATCATGTTATGACTACACAATGGAAACTTAACCTACAAAGAACTCAGAAAGAATATTCATAGAGAGGGAGCCCAGGCATGGTTAAGATTAGCATCCAGTACTTCTGACTCTTAGTATAGTCCCTTTCCCATTATAATACAGCTAGAGACCCGGTGCACGAAATTCATGCATAGGGGTGGGGAGGGTCCCTCACCCCTGCCTGCACCCTCTCCAATCTGGGATCCCTCACAATCTGGGACTGCTGGCTCCTAACTGCTCATCTGCCTGCCAGCCTGATCGCCCCTAACCGCCTCTGCCTGCCGGCCTGATTGCCCCCTAACTGCTCCCCTGCCAGCCTGATCACCTCTAACTGCTCCACTGCCTGCCTGATCGCCACTAATTGCCTCTGCCTCGGCCTCTGCCACCATGGCTTTGTCCAGAAGGATGTCTGAAATGATGATCGAAAGGTCGTTTGGTCTAATTAGCATATTACCCTTTTATTAGTATAGATGGCCTGGCTTAATCTCTGTGTATTTTCTATATGTATTCTCCATGGGTGTGTATCTGTGAATATGTACACATGTGTTCTATATAGGCACACAGACACACACATACATACATCTGCACATATAAGTAAGTGATATGTGATTAGGAAAAACAGCACACCTGCAATGTAAAAAAGTTACTTAAATAGTACACCCACCAAGTGTTCTCACAGGGATGTGGCACATGTTTAACACTGAAGCTTTAGCTGAGCCACATGGAGAGAGGCCACTGCACTGCCCATCACTTTCTCATCCTGCACTATTTTTTTAAAACAAGCTTATTTGTTTCCCACAAGCAGAGTGATTCAGGGTGTGTAGAAAGGCACCCTTTGGGCCTGGCTAATATGGTTCAGTGGTTGAGTGTAGACCTATGAACCAGGAGGTCACGGTTTGATTCCCAGCCAGGGCACATGCCCAGGTTGTGGGCTTGATCTCCAGTAGAGGGTGTGCAGGAGGCAGCCGATGGATGATTCTCTCTCATCACTAACATTTCTCTCTCTCCCTCCTTCTCCCTTCCTCTCTGAAATAAATAAAAAACATATATTAAAATAAGTAAGTAAATAAAAATGAAAAGGCAACCTTCAGGAATACACAATGAAGCAGTGTCGCACTGTCTATGCCATGTTTGTTCCATGTACTTACTAGTAACCCTCGGCTGTATCTGGCTCTGTTGGGATAGACGATGATGGATTTCTGATCCACTTTGCGTAGGAACCAGAGCGGCAGCTTCTTCTCTAAGTTGGTATGGAGTTCCACCTAAAGTGCATATTGGATTTATTGATAGGGATCATTCATTAGTAGCTGGAATTCTCACACTGCACAGACGAAAGCGTTAGCACAGCAACTGAACACTGACTGCTGTGTCACTGACGCTGGGCGGCCAGTTTCCTGGGCCCCTGGCAGCCGATCACCTGCCCCTGCCTTTCACCACATCCACCCGCGCCACAGTGGCTAGATGCCTGGTTGGCCCCATGTTGACCTCGAAAGAGGCTTAGACAGTTTCTCAATTCCTCTGCCGACATTGTTGTAGGATTTTTTTTTTTCATTTTTGATTCTCTGACGACCACAGGTGCACCAGAGAACATGCATTGCAGGCATGTAGTGAGAACATGCCCAGGCTCAGCAGAGTGTTCTCAGGACTCAGCCACGCCTGCATGTGAACGGTTCAGGTGGTGCTGATTCGAAACAAACACGACACTCACCTGCATGGCAATCCTCTTCAGCAGTGCGTGCTTCTGGACCTCGGCAATGTCCCCAACTGCCAAACCGATCTGAAGCACAACACGGCATTGCATCACGACCAGTGTAACGGCTCACGTCAAAATGCACTTACGGTCTCCCTGGATGCTGTCAGTGTGGCATGGAATTCACCAGCAGGGCCCTTGAACACTTTGCTCCCATACCCCACGGAGAGCTGCGAAGCCTGTATAACTCCTAACAGCAGTGGCCATGGCGGTGGGTCCAGTAATGGCAAGTGTTATCATGAAAAGTTAAGACATAAAAATAAATCTGAAATTCATTTTAATTTCAAGTAAAAATATGTTCTTTTGGGGGAGGACGGGAGTGATGTGATATCAAATGCCGTTGGCAATAGCCATGCACCATGCCTGGAAACTGCAGGAGTTTAGCATCTAAGGTGGACAACATGGAAAAGTTAAAACATTAAAATGAGGGAATGAAGAGATTTATATATTATGTATGTTTGGCAAGAAAAGGTACACTTTAGGGGTGGATGAGGCTCTGGTAATACAAATCCTCCTAGAAATCCATGGCTGGGCAGAATTAGGTGATGGGAAGCTGTCAGCTCAGTTCTACTGAGTCCAAATTAACTCACTCTTCCGCTGGGAGACACTCAGGGCCTGTGTCTGCTGACCCGGCCCCCTGCTTTCTGAGAAGGGCTCTGTCAGTCCCTCCAGGTTACCACCATATGCCCAGTGCTTAGAATAGTGCAGGACACATAGTAGGCACACAAAAAAGCTGCTGAATGAATGAGCAGTGAAAGTCTATTCCTGCTGAATGAATGAGCAGTGAAAGTCTATTCCAGGGTGTACAAATATAGTCAGCAAGTAGCTTTTATCTGGCAGGATAATGTTTTCTGTTATTAATTTGCAAGTCCTGCGATGGGCAGTCTCTCTGGTTTAGATCTTACATCAGAGGTGCTTGCCTGGCTCTGAAGACATCTGAGTCTGCTGAGCTGTGCGTCCCATAATTTATTAATACAAGTTATAAGCTTGTAAGCCTCATCATTTACTAATTAAAATAAGCAATATATTAATATTAAATGTTAATCAAATACTATTAATACTTAATAGTAGCTAACATTTGAATGCATATATGTTTTAAATTCTTCATATTAGCTCATTTTATCCTCACAATAACTTAGGAAGTAGGTTTTATTATTGTCTTTCTCTGATTTGTGTCCTCAAAACTATGATAACGGACTCCGGTGATTGGGGTGGGGTAGTTGGCTAAGAAAGTCTGCCCAGCAGAGATGATGCCTGGCCTGAATGTTGAAAGCTGAGAAAGAGTTAACCAAGGTGGGGGGTTCCAGGAAACGGAAGAGCAGCGCCCAGGAGGCAGGAGGAAAGCCTGGCACACCCAGTGACCGCGTGTGCTGGTGTGTGTCTGGGTAAAAGCTGCGGACAGTGGGGAGTTGGGTGAAATCTGGGTCAGATCCGGATCATGAGGACCCTGTGTGCAGTGCTCATGGACTGAAGCTTTAGAAGAGTCATAGAAAAACCTTTGAAAGAGACACTGACGGGCCCAATTTTTCATGATCAGGGCATCACTGTGGTGATAATTTGTGGGAAGGATTAGACAGAGAAATGAGATGAGATGGAGGAACTCTTCAGTCTTCTGTAGCAGTGGGGATGAGGCACCACAAGGGCGAGAGCTAAGAGGAAGTAGGTGGAGAGGCAAATGTTTATTGGCAGAAATGAGGAAAAGGGGGCCGGGTGGGTGGAGAATATCGAGTCAGTCTGAGGAAGGAGAACAGTGTCTGTCTTGGCCCTGGTGGGTCTGATTTTGCTCTGGGACAAGCAGGTAGTGAAGCTCACTGGCTGTTGGCCGTACAGATCTGCGGGTGGCACCGACCTGTACTGCTGCTAACCCAGGTTCTCCTCTGGAGAATGGTCTTCCAAACGGAAGTGAGTCTCAGAGACGAGTGTGGGCTTCATGTCATTCTTTATTATTCTTAGTTGCCATCTTTTATTTTTCTATGTCACCAAAATAAAACTGGAGTTGTATCAAGTCAGTGAATCAAAACATTACATAGTCTGTATTATTATTTTTTCTTTCTGGAAACACTGCCCAGCACGGTCCCTGGTGCATAGTCAGGCTCCAAAAAAGTGTGTGGACTATGTGCACATTCGAGTAAATGAATAAGGAAAAAACGTGCCCTGTAATGCCGGCTAGGACTCTCCATGGACCTGGGATGCGTGCCTGCCTGCATCAGCCAGGATGCTCAGGGCTGGACAGGTTCTCTGTGGAAGGGCACGGACATGTCCATATCTGCTGGGGGTAGCCAGCCTCTGACTTTTTAGAGGGGGCATCTGAATGTCACAAATACCTCCCACCCTGGCTCTCCACTTAAATCTCTGGTCCATGAGAGATTCAAGAGATGAGTTCTTCCTCCTTCACTCCATGAAGGTATCTGCCTAACCTTTGCCTTCCCCTGTTCCCGGCAACCCTAACGCAGCACACACCATTCATCTTTATATCCTTATTCTGCCTTGGAGTTCTTCATAGCATTTACCACCCCCTCGACATCATGCTGCATACTTACCTGTTTACTGCTTAACTTCATGACTAGTTTATAATCATGTAGGGGTTGGGTATTGATCTGTCTCTGTCCCGGCACCTGGGTCAGTGTCTGGGTCACTTAGGAGATTCTTGATAAGCATTTGCCAAGTGAATGCATCTTTGCATCCCCTGGGCCCCACGTTGTGCCTGGCACACTCAGGCCTCAGTGAAAGAATGGATTTCACAGGTGTCCCTTTTTCCTTCTTGGAGGGAGATGGGGGAGGCTCCGAATAATGATTATGAAATGCCTCAAATGATCAGCAAGCAGGAAATACAAGGATAAATTACTTACAAGTAAATTCATGAGGACGATTGGGACAAACATTGTGAAGGTAATGAGTTGTATAAAGGACAGAAGTGGATATGCCAGTTCATTTCTCAGAAACGGCTCTAGGAAGGCATCGCGATAATTAATGTCTCCTAGCATCATGCTGAAGGTCTGGATTATGGAAAGCAATGGAGTGCTGAAAGCATCCTGAGGAGAGACGGGAAGGGAACCATGAAATGCAAAATGCATATAATGAAAAATGGTTCCTGGAGAGTAAAATGATAAAAATCGTATTTAAAATATTTTTAAAGTCACAGGACTACAGCTACTAAAATACAGGGATAAAAACTACGAATAAACTGGTGGTAAAGTCGTCAAAATAATCTTTTCTGCACACAAATCATCGTGCATTACACATAAACGTTTTGACAATGGAAAAAAGTCATGTAATAAGGCTATATTTTTCCTGCAGTGAAAATCATTTGAATGCCAATATATCAGATAAAATGAAAGTATCCAAATATTGTTGTGTTATTATTGATATTATACACCATTGAGACTTCAGTATAAATATATATTCCCAATATTTATAGCAAAAAAATGAACCACAGGCACAACTCCTCACCTGTATACTCAGGAGGACGTAAAAGCTGAGTCCAAAGGCCAAAAGAAGGAAGATAAACACGACTGTGGACCTCAACAAAGTCTTCATAATTACCTCCAACATAACGATGAAAATCCCACAGTTCTCAAATCTAGGAAGATTTGAAAAATTAAAATATTTATTCACTTTTTTTTTTCAAATGGAACTCACATTTGACCCAATAATCCCACTTCTAGGAATATATCCCAAGAAATCAGAAACACCAATCAGAAAGGATATATGCACCCCTATGTTCATAGCAGCACAATTTACAATAGCTAAGATTTGGAAACAGACCAAATGCCCATCAGCAGATGAGTGGATTAAAAAACAGTGGTACATCTACACAATGGAATACTATGCTGCTGTAAAAAAGAAGGAACTCGTACTATTAGCAACAGCCTGGATGGACCTAGAGAGCATTATGCTAAGCAAAATAAGCCAGTCAGAGAAAGATAAATATTGCATTATCTCACTCATTTGTGGAATATAATGAACAACATAAACTAATGAACAAAAATAGATCCAGAGACAGAGAAGCATCGAACAGACCGTCAAACCTCAGAGGGAAGTCAGGGGAGGGTTGGGGGAGGGGTAGATGTCAACCAAAGGACTTATATGCATGCATATAAGCATAACCAATGGACAGAGACACAAGGGGGTGAGGGCATGTGCTGGGGGGAAGGGCAATGGGGAATTGCACAGACATATATAATACCTTTATCAATAAAGAAAAAATAAAAAATAAAAAACCTTGCAGGAAAAAAATACATTTATTCACTTTTCTGGCCCAGTGTATTTCATTCAGGGTCAATATTTATCATGCACTAGGCACTAGTTTCCACAGATGAGATAACTGAGGCCAGTTACTTTCCAAAATGAGACATGAGAATTCATGAAGCATCAAGTCTTATTTTCAGTCCGCTCACACTATCTGCCTTTTTCCTTTTTCTTTTCTCTTCTTTTAATGTTTATCTTTCATTGTGTTACCACTTGACCAAAGTAGGAGAGAGAAATCATAGCTTCCCAGTATCCAAGATGCTGCTACCAGACGATGTGGGGATGAGAGAGATGAGTTGTGTGGTGCCTCGGTGGGAGTGACGAAATGAGCTCATGCTTCTGGGGGCATCTGTCGCAGGCACATACCCATGCTTCACTCTCCCATCCTTACAGCTCCCTACACTTTCCTGTGTCTCCCCAGCAACCTACATTGTGAAATGTCTGGGTAGATGATGGGTGTCTTCTGACTACTAACTTGTACTTTTCCTTTGACAAGACACCCTGTTAAAAGGGGAGTCATAAGATTTTAAAGCTGAAAGGGACATCAGAGGACTTAGAAGCTCAGTTCCCAGAGACATCTAGGACCTCGCTCAGGTCACTAAATAGTGGCAAAGCCAACAGAGTGGCACTGCCTGGACCTATCTTGATGCCTCTTGCCTTCCAGGTCAGCGCTCTTCCCACCAGATCCTGTCCTTTCGGGGGTCGGGGCTCAGCCCCACTGCACTGTGCTCAGGACAGCAATGCAGACCTATGGTGGGGAAAGCGCTGTCCCAGGGTTGGACCGACTTTGGTAAAATGCTCACATCTGACTTACCACCTGAGATCTTGGGCTAGTTACTAACTCAGTGCCTCAGCTTCTTCTTTTATAGACTGTGAGTAATAACATTTACCTCTTGTTATTGTAAAGATTGTGTGAAATAATATTTTTAAAAATCCTCACCTGAGGATATGTTTAGAGAGAGACAGAGACAGAGTGAGAGTTAAACACTGATGTGAGAGAGAAACATATATGAGATCGAACCAGAAACCTAGGCATGTGCCTTGTCTGGGAATTAAACCAGCAACCTTTTGGTGTACAAGACAATGTTACAAAGAACTGAGCCACCGGCCAGGGCTGAAATAACATTTAACTCAACAGCAGCAAGTGTGGGAGGCAGGGGAGCCTGGTCCTCCTTTCCTCTCTAGAATTAGAGTTTTGGGGTTGACATTTTCCCCTCCTATCACTATTACTCACCATACCTAACACTTCCTTTTAATTGTTTTAATCTAAAGTAAGTAATTATCAAATAATACCAGGCAAAACAAGAATAGCCAATACTTGTATACCCATTTACTCCCACATTTAATCTAGATTTGACTAGACTGGTGGGTCTGGATTCGAGGGGTTTTTTCCACCCAGAGAATAACTGGCAATTATCTAGAGAAATTTTTTATTGTCACACGGGTGGGGGACGATTACTACTGGTATCTAGCGGAGAGGCCAGGGATGCTACTAAACAGCCTACAGTGCACAGGACAGAGCCCCACAATAAAAATTATCTGGTCCCAAATTTCAGTAGTGCCAAGGTTGAGAGAAACCTGGTCTACACTCTGAACTCCAAACCTCCCTTCCCTTTTCCTTAATAATATAAAAGATATCCTCACAATTTACAACATTGGAAAAGGAAGAAGCCAGTTATATATTTATGGGACTTATAATAGCTCTTTTTTATATTAAACATGCCTAAAGGATGTTTAAAGGATATAGAGATCATTGAAGCCAGTTTTACCTCTGAAGATACATTAAGAAGTTCATCCAATAGAAGTAAATGGCAATTGCTCCGCATTGCCACTGCACGTGAGCTGGTATACTGATGAACAAGGGTGACACGAAAATAATGCTCGTTGTGTAGATAACCCATTCAGTTCCATTGCTCTGATCCAATATGTAATTCCTTTTCTGGGGTTAAAAAAATGAAGAATTACCCTATGTAGAGATCAAGACCTGACATCTTATGGATGAATATATATTTGTAATGAGTCACAAGAGTTTTTCGTTGTTGCAGCTGGGGATTTAGGACCAAGGAGCCAGCTCCTGCCATCCTGGACTGGACTGCGCTCTTGGTTCATATCATTGTTGGAGGTAGCCCAGCCTCTTCTATTGACCTGGCACCTAGGCAGTCTGATGCCTCTACAAGTTTCTGGGCTTTCCCCATAGAGTCCACGTCATCTTAAGGAAAAATCTGGGGATGGAGGGACTGCAGGTTGGCTTCGTAATTCCTTTCTGCCTGTATATAGACATGCATGTGGAATTCCCAGGATACAAAGCAACTAATTCTGCTTCTAAGGAGGTTTGAGACCTGTGCTAAGACTAAATTACCATACCGCTTTGGTGTATTTTCTATTCTTAACTTAAAGGTGTCATGTAGAATAGGCCATTATCAATAAGAAAATGTGGAGACCAAATCTGTAGTTCTCATGTTTGAAAATGACAAGAGATATTACATAATATGCCCTAAATCATTTAACATACAATAGAACAATACAGTCTAACTCTCAGAATTGTGACAATTTACTGAAACTATATACATACAAAAAAGTACTTGGCAATGTATATGTAAAACAAGTGCAAAGCACTATTATCATCATGCAAATACCCATGTGCTCATATTATGTAGAGAGGTACATTTCCATAGAAAATGAGGTATTGTGTAAAAGATATAAAACATAGACAGTAACATGCACAAAAAGTATACTCCAAAAGTGAATAATAAAAGACTGATGCCATTTATCAACCCAAGCAAGGACCTACAGGTAATTTACATAATCCTTGTGTCTGATCTGAACTTGGTTCATCCATTTTAAGAAGTAAAGTAGAAAGTAAAAAGTATGATAAAAAGTTCCCCAATTTTGTTATAACTTGACATTTTATGCAATAAATAAAGTATTCCTTTTAGAAGAGGAATAAAAAAACAAACACATTTGCAATGGAGTCTTGGCCCAAGTAAGTTCTTTATAAACAGTTACATTCAAAATTAGAAAATTCAAAATCTAACTTTTATGTCAGCAAAATATTAAGTCGCTATCAGAGAAAACACAGAAAAAGTCATGTGTAGCCAGACAGACCCACATGGACTTGTCATTCTGGACCAACTCGGCTTCAGGTGTGTCAACAGGCACCGTCCAGGGCAAAGAGTGTATCTAACATCCCGCAATTTCTACATCTGGAGAAGTTTATGCTTGGTATTTCCCATCTATACATTTTTCCAGGTATGTGATTTTATTCTGACATTAAAATATTTATTCTGCATATTAAAATATTTACTAAATTAATTTGCATTCTGCATATTAAAATATTTCCAATTTTAGAGATACAAAATGTATTGTTTACCTGTTGGAAAATCTGGACCAGTTCTTTGCAATATCCAAATAAGCTTGATAAAAAAACTAAAATCATACAAACTTTTATAGAATATGAATCCTGAAACAAAAAAAATAATGTAAGCACTTACAAGGGTATACATTAAAACAACACAAATTTCTTAATAATTTCCACTATTACATATTTGTTATTCTTTTGCTTCATTTCTATGTACTGTCCATATTTGCTTTAAACAGAAAATTACTGTGATGCCAATATAAAGAAGACACATATTCATTTTATAATGTCCTAAGACAGGTTCAGAAATTGCCAATGGAATTCCAAAGGAATATGAACCTATGCAAAAAATTATTTTACTCTGGTAAAATGTGCATACTATAAAATTTATCATTTTGAGAGTTTTACATTTTATCTGTACATTTACATTTTAAAATGTACACTTCTGTGGCATTCAGTACATTCACAGTGTTACACACCATCATCACCATCTAGTTCCATAACTTTCTCATCACCCCAAAGGGAAACCCTGTACCCACTAAGCATCACTCCTCTCTCCCTACAATCCCTGGCAGCCACAAATCTGCTTTCTTGGAAACCAATTTTAACGTTTTCTATTTCAGCATTCAAGCTAGCATCTCATACATGTCAATTCCTTTAAATTAATTTACGAACTCTTTACTGACCCATTTATTTATATTCCCTCTCACTTCACAAAAGACTTTAGGAGAAATTGTTAGCATATATGAATCCTATAGGCTATTTATAATAATAAAAGTCCTTGTATTTCAAACTTATAATAGGGCTAATATTATTAGGGAAAAAAACACACTTTTTAATAATCTTTTAAAAGGTTGAAATATGAAAATAAGTGGAAAAATACCTTGGTGTCTAATATTTCTAAACGATCACTAGTTTCATTGATGATTCCAGTTGAGTTGAAAGCCATACCTGGCTTTATATTGACAACAAGAAAGGTCATAGGCAGGAGACCAAGGCAATAAGATCCTAGGTTCATAATATGGGCTCTAAACCCATAAGCCAACCTACAAAAGAAAATAAGTAAACCATAATTGAGGAATTTCAACATTAAGATACTGTGGAAAAAGTAGTTATGATCTCTCTCAGAAGTCTATTTGGTAAATCCACTGAACTTTAGAACCAAGAAGACCTTCGAATTCATTTTTTTTCATTTTCAAAAAAGGAATCACAACTTCCCAGTAAGTCACGAGTTACTTAAAAATCTCTCACCAATTAATGGAAGAGCCGAGACATTAGCTCATATCTACTAATTCCATGTTGGCTCTTCCCAGGAACACACCTCTCACTTCATTCATGTCCACTAAACTGCAGGACCCAGGAACGCCTCTCATTGTCTTATATAGTGACTTCCCCTCACCCCAAAATATGCCATTTAATGTAAAAAATAAACATCATCATCATTTTAATACCAAAATATGCCTTCAACACATTTCTTTTTCAAACATAAAAATACCATTTAAACATAATTATTTAGAAGACTTTTAATAAAATTAATGGAGATATTATTTAAAAGAAATACTACCTAATACCCACCATTTCATAAGTAAATATTCTTTGCACACAGGATGGTTGAGAAGCTCTATGCGGTTATGGTGTACCATTGTCTGAGAAATAAAAAAAGATCCATAAAAATACAACCATATGAAGCAATCAAGTATAAATTAAGCTTCTTGTTTGCTGGTTTTATAACTTTATCTGATATTACAAAAGTAACAACTGTTTTTGAAAATTTGAGAAACCAAAGTTCTATCAAGAATATATTTAAAACACACACACACACACACAAGCTAGAGAGAACCATTTTATACAGGTGCAAGTATTTGATTCAGTTTGTCTATTTCATTTTCTCACTAGTTAAAGAAATCAGCTTTTCAATCTTATACAAGTTGCAACTGGAAAGGACATTTAAGATAAATAAGCAAAAGCTACACCCTTGGTCTTTCCTTGAAGAAACCCAGGCTTATCTTTCTGGAAGCGTTTTAAATAGTAAAGTACACATAACAGTGGTTAAATTAGCCTGTATTTTATAAGTTGTCATGAGTTATTGGAGCTACTAATATCTACCTCAAAATTAATTTTTAATTGTTCAATAAATTCATAGAGGAAGTGATGTTAGCAAGATAATGGACGAGGAAGCCCCAGAGCCTCCTTCACCCACTGAGACAACAGTGAGTAGCCATGTCCTTTCACACCAGGAGCTCATCACATACCTGTTACCTGCTTCCTGTGCAGTTACCTGAGTCTGAAACCCTGGTTTAGACAGAAGTAGATCAGCCTCATGGCTTTTATTGACTCATCTGCTAGAAATGTGCAAGAACTCTTTGGACTAAGAACTGGTTTAGAACAAGTCTCTAGGGAAATTTGGGTCCATACTGAGCATGTAGGGCTTGCTCTCTGATTGCATTTACTCTTCCAGAAGGATCTAGGAGCTTCTGAAAGTCAGAGTTTACCGTGGGGCCAGTGGTCAGCTGAACTTGGAAGCTATGACTGTTAAATGCCAAGCCCCACATTTTCCTCTGATTTACAATGGAGCAAACTCTTAAATATGTGTGTCTGTATTTAGGTGGACAGCCCATGTTGTCCCTGGTGTATTGGATTCTGGGTTGGGACAGGTTTAACATAACCATGAGGATGAAAGTGATCAAGAGTGTGGAACTTTAAGGAGACCAAATTATAGCAATTGTGGAAAATTATTGCCTTTTTTTTTTTTTACTAAAAATAAAGGTTGGGGCCACATGACAGACAGACATAAAACTATAAATCTGGAATTCTCTCCAGGTCCCTTCCTGAACTATAATACCAAAACACTGCAGAGCCCATGTAGAAATTACCTGGATAATGAAAACACTAGACTTACATTGATGGTTGTGAGAGGCTCATATGTAACATCCTGTGCATTTTTTTTCGTGAATTCTAATGGACATTGAAGATATCTGAAATTATACTCGATCTATAGGAGATATAATTTTTAAAAGTTTTAGTCTAGTATAGACCCACAACTGTTCTTGACAAATCACAAACACAAGCCTACAATTCTGTTGAAAATTAAATGATTCAAATAAAAGTTGAGTCATCTCATCTGAACAAAAGTAAATTAACTTATTGCATATTACTTAAAAAAATAAATATCCTAGGAAGCTGTTATTTGATTGATTTTTAACTCATAATCATTGATTTTTAACTCATAGTCATAGTCACTTACACCCAATTTAATTCTTCAGGCAATACTATACAAGAAAATAGAAGACTAGAAGCAACTCTAAATAATGCTATTAAAAACAATTAAAATATTAGGGGGAAACAGGATCTAAGAGGTAAATTATCTCATAAGTAGGAAATAGAGTAATCTGACAAACGAAGATAATATTTACCACCTTTTGAGATTGGGGAACTCTACTAATATTTTTAATATACTTTAAAGAATTATAATAAAATAAACTTCAAATTGTTATGGTTAAATAAGCTTACATGGTAGTCTCGGCAGGACTTGTCTTCCGTGGAGGGTGTCATGCAGCAATCTAACAGCACCTTTGGGAGGAAAAGTGGCTAAGATATTGGACAGGAGAGTAGAGAGGAGACAGGATTTGATCCCATCTCTAAAACAATACCTGAGACATCCCTTCCCTTCTTTTGCTCCTTGCACCTCCAAGGTAAACTATAACCCATGTCATTCATGAACGAAGTTTAAAAAATAAAATATTACATTAACCACTGCACACAGAAATAAAAGTGATTCAGTAAAATGCCATCCACTTTGAGAAACAAAGTACATTTACTAAAATGTAAGAAATCTTCCACTGGTTTTGCCCAAGATTTGGCATCTTTCTGGGCTTCTAGAGAATATGTAGATACTTAAGGATTCCTTTGCCCAATGCCTTATAGTGATCATTTCTTGTCTCTTGCCCCTAATCTGCTTCCAGAGGAGCCCTGGGGTCTTTCTTTGGCCGAGTTCCTATCTGCATTGCTCGAGCCTGATACTGTGTTTGCTTCTGTACCTCGCTTGCTGAGCACTGGGACTGACACAGTCTTCATCTAGAGCAGCATGGACAGGGCAGGGGGGATAATGTTACAAGGAGAAATTCTGCAGGCCCTCCATATGCTTCTTTTTTACTCTTCACAGTTTGGATACAGGCATATAAGAGAAATATCACTGTACTACCAGGGAAGCAATTGCACAAGAAGGACAATACATGGCAACTAACACTGGGCATTAGAGCTGAATATACAAAAGGAGGAGGCAGGAGTGAGAGGTGGGAGGGTGCTTGCCCCACCCAAAGGAGCAGCTGCTACACTGGCCCAGCGATTCCTGCCTTGTGTGCAGGGAGGCCCAGTCACCAGATCTTCTGATTTTTATAGGAAGCCAGATATCTAGATCTTTAAGGTGGGGCCTCCTAGTTTTAAATGTTAGCTACTAATGCAAATTTGAAACAATAACATGCATTCCATTAAAAACAACTAGAGGATTTGTTCAGCCAGCAATCGCCATTAGTAATCTCTGCTCTAGACTTGGATTATTTGAATAAAAAAAATCGGTTGCCCATATTTTCTGTATTCCACATAACAATTGGATTCTTTAATTCAAGTAGGTCCTTCCTAAATATTTGTTGGCTAACTTCCCTTATGCCCTGTGGGAAACTAGAAACTTTTTAAAGATGGAAATTGCTACTATTTAGGTTGTGATTACAACAGTAAATCCTCACATTATATTATATGCCAAGCATAACCCAGAAGGAGTTTTGTTTGGAGAGCTTACTTTCATGCATTCAGGGAGGTATTCTACCATTTCCACGACTGGACATTTGTTGCTTGGAGAATTATGACTAAAAGCCCTAAAACATTCTTCCCATCTGTAAAACAAAATAATTAAAAAAAAAACACGAGTCTTAATTCTTTTGTTCGGCACAACCACAAAGCTACCAATTGATACTCAAGATTGTATCTTTATGAGAAACCTGAATTGATTCCAATGGAACCAATATTTGAACCAAGATGAATCCATGAATAAGGGTCCTTGTCCATTAATGAGAATTAGAAATGTGGGCAAATTCCAGGATGGTTGTTATCATTGCTTTTCTCTTTCTCTAAATGCCTTCTAGAAAAGGTAGGCTTTTGCCTTCTTTTTTTTCCTGAGATCATAAGTTGGTCATGTTGGGTAGATATTCACACATTCACATACATGGGATAGCAACAAGAATACTGGGTACAGGATATTTAGCATCTAATCTATTTATTCATCATGTATTGAATTAAACTACAAAGTAACATGGGTCAAGTATGTTAACAAGCACGGGTCCTGCCAAAACACTGCAGAGTCTGCCGCTTTCTTCATTTCCATCCAGTTAGACGGGATAAGATACTTACGATACCAAAAAGGAAATAGATCTACAGCAGGAAGTAAAGAAGAGCCCATATGTTACCCCCCAGAGCCAATCTATGTCATAGGAGACTAGTACTTAAAACTACTCAGACAGATTTTCTGTTAACCCTATCAGCAACTCCATCTAGAGCAGTGGTTCTCAACCTGTGGGTCGCGACCCCTTTGGGGGTTGAACGACCCTTTCACAGGGGTCGCCTAAGACCATTGGAAAACACATATTGAATATATAATTACATATTGTTTTTGTGATTAATTACTATGCTTTAATTATGTTCAATTTGTAACAATGAAAATACATCCTGCATATCAGATATTTACATTACGATTCATAACAGTAGCAAAATTACAGTTATGAAGTAGCAACGAAAATAATTTTATGGTTGGGGGTCACCACAACATGAGGAAGTGTATTAAAGGGTCGCGGCATTAGGAAAGTTGAGAACCACTGATCTAGAGCAGTGGTCGGCAAACTGCGGCTCGGCTAACAGCAGCTCTCGAGCCACATGCGGCTCTTTGGCCCCTTGAGCATGGCTCTTCCACAAAATACCAGCTATTCCACAAAATACTGACTTCTGAGCATGGGACACTAAGTTTCAATCGCACTGTACGTGCACGCCCGCACGTGGTATTTTGTGGAAGAGCCACGCTCAAAGGGCCAAGGAGCCGCATGTGGCTCGCGAGCTGCTTTTTGCCGACCACGTATCTAGAGTATCTGCACAGTCAGTAGAAAACTTCCCGTTGCACACTTGCATTGATGGGTGCTTCAAAAGAATGATCAGCCAGGGATCTTGAGGATGTCCCATGTTCATGAACACAGGCCTTATCTGCCTGGAACATGAGATGGTTCACCTCTGTGTGCACTACTGGGTAACACTGGGCCCTTGTGATTATATAGAAAAACTTCGGCACCAGAAGTGGAACAAACCACTCTCCAACTCCATCATAAAAACTCCTGGGAATCTGGTTCAAAAACCCACCGCCACAAAAGACCATGAGTTAAGGAAGATTCCATTAGATGGCACTAATCACAACAACTTGGAGAATATTTTCAGCAACATCCAGTTTTGGGGGTTCTGTTGGCAGGAGAGTGTCGGGGAAGCTCAGATAGGGCAGGGCACAGCATGCTTGACAGTGACCATGGTGCCAGACACAACAATGCCTGAACCCCCGAGTCTCCCAAGTCAGCCACGAAGGCGGTCCAAGCTCCCATGATTTAGAAATGGAAACTGAAGATCAGAGTTCAAACAAAATGTCTGCTGTCACCCAAAGAGTTCATTAAACGTTTCTGTAAGTGGCCGGTGTTCTCAGTGGTTAGAGCAGAGGGTCTGCAGGGCATATAAGGCCCACAAAATCATTTGGTCTGGCCCTGCCAAGATATTAGCAGTGAGTTAATTAATTGTTGGATAATTTTGTATGGCCTGAGAATGATATGATAAATATCCAAATGACCATTAGCAGAGAAAAGGTTCCCCACCCCTGGGTTAGAGCGTCAGCCCGAGCACCAAAGAGTCATGGGTTCAATTTCTGGTCAAGGGCACGTACCTGGATTGCAGGTTTGATACCCCCAGGCTGGTCAGGGCTCTCATGCGGGAGGCAACCAATCAATGTATCTCTCTCACATCTATGTTTCTTTCTCTCTTCTCCCCTTCCCTCCCTCCCTCCCTTCCACTCTCTCTAAAAATCAATGGAAAAATATCTTCAGGTAAGGATTAACAACAACAACAACAAAAATGTTGACTAATAGATGAAACTTATTCTCTTTCTGTTTCTTCTCAGGCTGTGAACTATCCCTCATGCCCGGGGACACTCAAGGCCATGGACAGGAAGACAGCACACCTTCTGTTCCTGATGGTCATAAGAACCACCTCCTTCCGCTTGTTGTGAATGGCCAGGTGCAGAAAGGAGGCCTGCTGCCGGTTCAGGAGGATGTCAGCGTCGTAGTTCAGGAGGAGGGCGGCAGCCTTGGCGTGGCCTTCCCTTGCAGCCAAGTGCAGCGCTGTGTTCTTTTAGAGGAAATAGAAAGGAAATGCAATGACAATGGCTCATCGTCCCTTGGCTATTTTACTGCCATGTTTCATTGTTGAACTGTTTAAAAGAAATTAGTAACAAAACTAACCATTCAATACCAAAAATACATACAATTTAAAACTGGTGGTCAGAATCCAGCTTCAAAATAACGAGTTTATAGTTCAAGCATGGTGCGTGTGTGGGGAGACGGGGTGGGGGCTGAGTGTGCATGTGAATTCCAAGTGGTTGTTTTGCCTTATTTTTTGCAGTGGAATGACTCCAGGAGGACAGAGGACAAGCTATCCGGGTAAGGATGCCGCAATGAACATAGAAGAAAATACTTCTGGGAGATTTACCATTTCGTAGAGCAGCGGTTCCCAGATTTTGGGCTTTCACAGGCTTGTAAATTTTTTTTTTTAAGTCAGAGCTTCTATAAGGCTACCAATCTTTTGTTTTGCTACATAAAGGCATTTTTATAAAGCAATGGCAATTTTCTATCATTTCATGAAAGAATTTAGATCCAATACTTGCTCCCACAAAAAGGAGGAAGAACATCATAGTAGAATAAAATATAGTCCTTCAAGTCAAATACACTTGGTTTTAGGAAGACTTACCCCTCGCCTCTTCATTTTTCTCAGTTCACCAGAGTGGTGGAAATTTTATCATCAGTCCACACAGACCCTTGAGCCAGTTTCTGCGAGACTGAAGAGGTGTCCTCAACACGCACCCACCCCATAGCATTCTCCATATTCTGTTCCCTTTTCACACGTTCCTCTCTAAGGGTCAGCATAGTAAGAGCCCAATAAAAGGCTATGAACAGGGCAAGGAAAGGAACAGGGTGGCTAAGAAGACTTCCTTACAATTTTTGAAGTTTCTTATATGCCAAGATTTGGGGTGGGAATGAAGAACACAGTACGTACCCCATCTTCATCAACCTGATCGGTTGTGCACTTCAAATTAGTGTCAAGAATGACCTTCATGGTCTGAGTGTACCCGCCCAAGGAAGCGTGATGCAAAGCAGTCCAGCCACTGTGGTCACTGTTAGAGAGATAAGAAAAGACGTGTGCATTCCCCTTACAGCTGAAACGTGGGACGGCATGCCACCCATTTGAAAGGTAGGTCTTATCAGACCAAAAAAAAAAAAAAAGCAATCTCAGTTCTAGGAACTAAATATTTATTACATATTTATAACAAATGAGCTCATTTCAAGCCTAATCAATGGTCTTAAATGATCTACCTTTAATGTATTCACACATATTTTTTAATTTAGCAGATTAAAATATAAAAGTATATAAACATAATATCAGAAACTTGGGGGCGGGTGAAACTAGAGCTAGCATGTCTGTATCAGATGTATTTTTCCCAAGGCTGTAATTTATTTATACACATTTTAAGTCCTGTTTCTTCTTTCATTGAGCATTGTATAAAAAATCTCCATGATGGTGGTATTAGTCTTCATGACCACTAGTTATTACTACTACTAATGATAATAATATCATCATGACTATAAGATACTTAACTTAGTGCCACTTAGTTTACTAAGTGTTCAGGTTCAAAGGGATCTTTCGTCTTTGCTCTTAAAGATGCTTACTTAATCCCTTTGTTGTTTTTTATGTGTGTTTTTAAACTTATTTTTATTGATTTCAGAGAGAGGAATGGAGAGGGAGAGATAGAAACATCAATAATGAGAGAAAATCATGGATTGGCTGCCTCCTGCACACCTCCCACATGTGCCCTGACCAGGAATTTAACTGTGACCTCCTGGTTCATAGGTCGACACTCAACTATTGTTCATAGGTCGACACTCAACTATTGAGCCACGCTGGCTGGGCCTTACTTAATCCCTTTGCAAAATGTTTGTCTCTTCTCACAGAAATTTAGTATTAAATACAATGAAGGCTTGACATTTTTCCAAATTATATATAGAAAAAAGTGTGAGATCCTGACACAATTTAATTTCAATGCCAGTGAGCAGCTGTGTGAGGGTGCAAGAGCCACTTCGCTATTTCAGTGATGATGTAATTAAGTAACCACTCTCTGGCCTGGCCCACTGGGGTCCCCTCTGCAGGTCGCTGCCTGGTGTTCCCATGGAAGCAGGAAGGAACGAGCAGAGCATGCAGTTCCCAGCTGCATCATGATGTTGCTGGGATTGACAGTCTGATAAAGAAATGGGGTTTTGAACATTAGCTTAATGAGCTCTTTGCTCATTCACCTGGGTGACATTAGCAGCTAGCTCATCATATGTCTATAAAACTTTTCTGGGGTTTTATTTTCCTTTTACAAAGATGTCATTTAATTATGCTACTTTTTATTATGCGTAATTATTTTAATTTGGTTTTGCTCCTTGTGTGAGAGTTAAGTATAATGAAATTCAGGGGTATTTTATATCTCATGTTGTGGTTTAAAGGCCACTTTTTATGTGTACCATTCATCAGATGGAATGAAAAGTAGAGTCTTTGCATTTGTATGGGGTGTGCATACATACACACACAGTTTTATACCTGCATTAAAAGACGGTAGCGTTATGATGAAATAAAATATGAGAAATTGTATTTCAAAGCTCCTGGGAGCTACTATGCACAAAGCCATTTATTCTGTGACCCTGAACTTCAACTCTATAAATCTCAGTATCTTCATTCATCAGTTGGCAATAACATTGACTTCTCTTTCAATATTTCAGAGGTCACAAATGTTTCAAGGAGTAAATTAGATAAAAGTACATAGGGAGATAGAAAGTTAGGTACCATAATTAGAAATAAAATAGAAAAACAGCCTGGAAATGGCTAACTAGTTAAAAAGAATACTATGTAAATATTCTAATCATATACCCTCACCTGAGAAATAAGGCACCTTTTCTCAGAAGAAGTTGGACAACTTTATCATGCCCATTTTTTGCAGCCAGGTGGAGAGGAGTCATTCCATGAAGGTCACCTTCATTCAAAAGCCTTGTATCATTCATGTCTCGCAGGAGCCTCTGACAGGTATTGATACGCCCGTAACTTGAAAAAATTAGGTTTCATATGTTCAAAGTAAATATCAAACAGAAAGATGACAGGCTCATATGTCACATCAACTGACCCTTACCTGGCTGCAAAATGTAGGGGTGATTGTTTATCTTTGCTTTTGGAATGAATGGACACATTAAAGCCAAGTAGGTTATTTACAGAGGCAGGGACCCCCTGTCTACAAGCGTAATGTAGAGGAGTACACCCATCGTTGTCTTCATCCATTACCAGCTCTTTAATGTGTTGCATCTATGGGAAAAAATTAATATTCTAAACATAACTCTGCTATCATGCTAATTACAGTGTTTTTCAAACTATTCTATAGCATAGTATTTTCCAACAAGGGTCAATATGGATCCCTTGAGGACAAAAAATATTAATAACCTGGAGGGTGATAGAGTAAGATAAATGTGAATGACAGTGCATGCTGTCTCCCTCCAGTGCACATTACTGTGATTTACAAAGGCCCTGGAAATCCCGAGAGTGAGAAATGTACTTAACAGTTTTAACCTAACATTTTCCAAGCATATCAGACCACAGTCCATCCTCCACATCCTTCCCTTGCCTCTCCCTCACCCCCAAATAACAATTTGAGAACTTAATATTAAAGTGCTCTTTTAGGAGAAAGGGGTGAAATATTAAAATGAGGTTTACTTTATCTTTTGTATGAATGATAAATTTAAAATGGATGCCCAATGAGCAGCTTAAACCAATCAATAACAAACATTTTTATTTAGAATATTCAAATACATACATTTTTATTCTTCATTAAAGATATTGGCAATACTGAAAAATATAATGTACTTCAGATACACCTAATAGTCACTCAATAAATATTAGTCAGTAAATATAAATGTGGAAATAATGTTTTCAACATGCCATCAAGTCAAGTATGATGAGCAATTTTTCTGAATTGATGATAGAGTACTGCTAACCCACACATGAACTTGGCCTTTTTATGATACCCAATTCATAATGGTCAAAAAATGAAGGAAAGCTGACTCAATATAGATAGATGGGAACCCTCTGTAACTTGGAAAATTCAGTCCCAGTGTAATTTATTATCATCATCATAATCATCACCACTACGTTGTAAATAAATATTAAATACAGAATTTTTATTTTAAAGTAATTTTAAAATTCCAGAATCAGCCTTCATAATAATAAAAATCATAATAAGCAAAATCAGTTTACTCTCTGCCGAACACAGCTATTTCTGGGAATCCATACATAAAAGATATATTACCTGCATAAACTCAGGTTGCAAATTACTTAATCCATAAGGTTGCTGTACAGTCAAATGCAAAAAATTACGTCCAAGATGATCTTTTATGTCTACTTGGGCACCTGAAAAAGCACAATATAAATATAACTTCTGTTTATTTATTTAAATCATGGCCTATGGTGTTTTAATTGAACAAAATAATTTTTATTTAAATCTCTTCCAACCTTGAACTTAAACTAAATATAGTTAAAAATGGGTTTACCTGACTGTGCGTACTGTGTGTAAAGGGGGGAGAGAATATATGATTTATTACATTAATTAATATATGAGGTCTTACCTTTGAAAACATAAACTACAAAGATGGAGAGATTAAAGATCAAGAAAGACCAGGGGACGATACCTGTTCTTTATCATCACATCAGGTTAGTATCTAAAATGGGGACAGTTACAGTACTTCTATTGCATAAAACGTAACCATTGAGAGAATGTAGATAAAATGTTCAGCAAAATGCCTGGGACATGATAATTGCTGTGTAACTATTATCTATGAGTGTTCTGAAGTAATCTTTTTAAGTATTGATCCCTGACTGCACTGAATATTACTCTAGACATGGGAAATATTCTATTTATCTTTGTATTCAAGCATCTGGCCTGATGCCTGGCCCACAGTAAACGTTTAACCAAAGTGTGTGGCAGTTCTAAAGGTTTGGCTGGGTCCCTCGTGGTACCTCTTGAGAGGAGCAGATTTACAATATTCCAAGATGCAGAAGCCGTGGCTAGTAACAGGGGAGAGCGTCCTTCAGAATCAGTGCTATTAATATCTGCTCCCTAAAATAAGACAAGTCATTCAACAAAAGGCTTATGCACAGACAAGTCAGCTTACATTACAACCTGTAAGTAATACTCATTCATCAGGTTAGAGTGCCCACGATGTGGCCAGCACCCAAGCATGTACCTGACTACAAAACTGTTTGAGATTTCCCTATAATTCATATGGTGTAACATCAGAAATCAAGGCATTCTTTTATCATTTCAGCAACAAAAATTACCCTCACATGTTAATCTATTAACTGATGTCTGTGTTAGATCTATGTTACTACCTACACCGCAAAAATAAAATCCTTTGGCCTTTAACAATAGTTGAGTTCTCACTTTAAGATTTTTAAATGTCCTCAACAAAAACATCTTCCGCATTTAGTGCATACATGATTTAAAAACACTCACAAGAAAGTGTTCACTTTTTAAAAAGTCTCCTTCATCTGAAATAGATGTAACTATCACCATATCTAGAGTTGCTATTGACAACAAATACATGTTAAATACTACAAAGGAAACTATATTCGTTGCTGATATGGTAGGACTTAAATAAATACATCATATATTCATCGGTTAAAATTTAACCCAGAGTTAACTCCTCAGTTTTTCATTACCTGAAAGGCAGCACTGAGGCAGCTGGGGTGGAAGCTTATAGCAAGTGGTGAAGTGGCCAGTCTGTGCGCCCCCCCACCCCGCAACCCCCCAAAGCCTCCCAACCTGAAGAAGGGTCAGCGAAGTGGCCAATCCT
>NW_005871075.1:9106446-9168483 GCF_000147115.1 Myotis lucifugus | reverse complement strand
TATATCCAGAAAGTCATTGTAAATGATAATTTCATAACGTGGTAAAATGCGTAGAAAGTTGAAGAAACTTTCAAAATCTATAATTCTGATTAGGATAATATTTTCAACGTAATAGTAATAGAGCAACATCAAATACATCACAAGATTTTCTTTTTCATCTTTTCATAAACCTGTGTTCTCCATGTAAAATCATGAAGGTGCTCTGAAGTGAGTGGTAATATCTGTCCTAAGAGCTTAAAGTAAAAGAACTGGTTTTTACCACTGTTGACCCTGGAGAATAACAAGAGTTCATGCACCTAAAATTCATCTGCAGGATTCAAAATGCCCCCTCTTCGGCAAAAGTTAACAAGGCAGGGTTAGCTGTCCTGAGGTTTTATGAAGCCAAAATAATTACGGCGAGAATTGAAATTATTTTGGTATTGTAAGGATAATATTAATAAGGCAAATAAAAATTTTCAATCTATATCAAAGCACCAGAACAAATGTTAATGACTTAAAACTTTGTTTCTTATGGCAAAGCTTATTTCCTTGTTCCTGTTCAAGATTGCCTTAGCAATACTTAACCCGTTGTATATAAATATCAGAATCTGTTTGCTAATTTTAACCCAAAATTTACAAGAGGTTGTATTATATCTAAATTATATTAAATGCATTTAGTAATTTTAATAAATAAATAATGACATCAAGGCCCCATTTTGTTTATTCCTCTATCTCCCCAGTCCACAGCATTGCTGTTCAAAGTGTGGGCTGCAGACCAGCAATATTGGGTGCACCCGGAGTCCATTAGAAATGAAAATTCTCACTAGATCTGGATGCTGAGGCTTGAAGAGGTCAAACAACTTGCCAAAAGTTACATAGCCAGGTGGGCTAGAACCCCATTCCCCTGACTCCAAAGCTCTCTGTTTCAGCCAGAGCAATGCACTGTCTGTGCACCATAGAAGTAACAAAACGCTAAAAAATTTTAAGAATCTTTCAAAATCTATAATTGGTTCTGATTAGGGCATTTTCTGTTTTAATCTATTTTGACATAACTGATTATTCCTTACTTTAAATTTCTGAAAGTATTAAATAACATTATCTTCAGATTACCATATAATTTCTATTTCCTTGGAAGTAGTCTTTTGTTGCCTTTTATAAGTTTACTTTTATGCTGGGGAATTTTAGTTAACAAACTCATCCTAAGTGAGAGTTCCTTGGAGTTCCTTTCTATCCAGACCAACCCCACTGTGCCTGGTGGTTTTGCTAATGTACATTCATCCCCCTGCCCAGTGTAGAACCAAATCTTACATTGGTAGGTAAAGTTTCTATTTCCCTGAGAGGTATTGTAGATTTACAATATGTATATCTCAGCTCTCTTCTGCCATTCCAGGCTTCCAGCATATTCACACTTGTGTCTGTATGTGTGTGTGTGTGTGAGAGAGAGAGAGAGGCAGAGAGAGACACAGAGACAGACAAGGCTCACCTCAACCACCTCTTGCACTCACTAGGAAGCATGAAGTCCTTGTCTTCCTGAAGGAATTGAACTCTCAGCCTACACAGCCTGTTCCCTGTCCTAGCATCTAGTACACCTATAGCTTTAGATGCGTTTCTCTGATGTATATTTCTGTTTAAACTCTACAGAAATATTTATCTTGTTTGCAGCTTGGCTATCATTTCCTAAGATGATGTTTGAAAACTTTATCATTTTGGGTGTGGGAGGAAAGGGGAACAGGGAGGAAAAATGGAACATCTATATGTATCTGCTCCATTATTTTCACTAAAAATGAGGATAAGACATTGGTGGAACCAGAATAGATTATAAAGCATGTGCAAAGCCACAAATGTTGACCTTCTGAGCATATAGAAAATTAGTCTTGAATTTATATCCACTAGATTAAGAATTGATTCAGAATATGCCACTGGTGAGTTTTATTCTTCCAAAATCTATTTAAGGTTCTACTTTGATTCCAGAGGAGTGTGTAGTTTCCAGTTGAAGCCCAGGATTTTTTTTTTTTTTTAATATGGAACGCTTCACGAATTTGCGTGTCATCCTTGCGCAGGGGCCATGCTAATCTTCTCTGTATCGTTCCAATTTTAGTACATGTGCTGCCGAAGCGAGCGCGAAGCCGAGGATTTTTGAACCATGGACTCTCTGATGTGTGAGTGCTTACTTCTCCCTGCAGGGCATAACTTCGCACCTGAAGACTGAGAGTCTGTACACAGAATGTGAGTAGGAAACTTGCCTGTGCAGCAGCGTCTCCTGGTTTCCGTCCACTGCGTTGACAATATCGCTGCTACCAGAGTAGGAGTTTATCATCAGTTTTACAATCTCAGTGGCCCCCTGGGTGGCAGCAAAATGAAGGGCTGTGCACTTCCCATTCTGTAAGGAGTTGTGACACCAGAATCAATGTCTAAGTCCCAGTTGAAGGATATAACCTAAATTCAGCCGGGAGGTTGTTTATTTTTTCTTCCCAGGTCAAGAAAATCATGGAATATGGAATTTAAGAGGATAAGTAGTAATCAGTTTCATCTATTGAAAAGCATAATATAAAAATCATAGTTGGCAATTTTGCTTCCTTGCGACCTGACAGCTCGGACAGTACTTCTATCAATAGTATCATTATCGTTACTGGGTCTATATTTGTGTTTGCAGTTGTTTTGGGTAGCTCTCAAAATTCATTACATAGGTTGAAATTTGGGAGATTCTCTTGTGCTGCTTCTACACAAACAGCAGGAAATACCTGTAACAATCTAGTCAAGTGTCCAAGAGCTAGGAAGCATTTTGGAAAATAACGTATGACAGTTCTAAAAGAAGAGTCTCATGTAGAATATAAACAGTTACCTCCATCAGCTCTACTTGGGCACCGTTGTCTAGGCACATTTTAATCATGCCCAAGTCACCACTCTGAACAGCCAGGTGGAGAGGGCTGGCTTTCCCGTTATTCACAAAGTTAATATGGAACTGTCTGTCATATCCATTTTCTTCGCCTTTAGAAGAAAATAAAATTCAAGATAACAAATCCTATATAATAAAAAGGTAATATGCAAATCAACCGAACAGTCAAATGACCAGAAGCTATGACGCACATTGACCACCAGGGGACACTAAACGCAGGAGCTGCCCCCTGGTGGTCAGTGCACTACCACAGGGGGAACACTGCTCAGCCAGAAGCTGGGCTCATGGCTGGCGAGTTCAGTGGTGATGGCAGGAGCCTCTCCTGCCTCCACAGCAGCGCTAAGGATGTCCAACCCTGAGGGCTCCTGGACTGCAAGAAGGCAGCCCCCCCCACCAAGTGCACTAATCTCATGCACTGGGCCTCTAGTATTATAAATAAACTAGTGGCCTGGTGCACGGATTCGTGCACATTGAAAGGAAATTAATTAGAAGAAATATTTTAATATCGCTATTCGCCCTTTCTCTATAATAGAAGTGTCAACCAAATTCACGATTGACAATGACAGATCAAAATACACACGTGTGACTGGCACCAGCAGGACAGTGCATGTCATATGTATTGGCCAGTCAGCCAGTCGGCCGGACAGATGGTCAGTCACTTAGCCTTTTATATATATAGATTAGAGGCCCAGTGCACAAGATTTATGCACTTGGGGGGATATCTCAGCCCAGCCTGCGCCCTCTCAAAGTCCAGGACCCCTTGGGGGGATGTCAGCCTGCCAGCTTAGGCCCAATCCCCCCGCTAAGCCGGCAGTCAGACATCCCTCTCGCATTCTGTGACCCCTTGCTCCTTACTGCCCACCTGCAGAGGAGGCGGGAGAGGCTCCTGCCACCGCCACTGCGCTCACCAGCCATGAGCCCGGCTTCTGGCTGAGCAGCGCTCCCCCTGTGGGAGCGCACTGACTACCAGGGGGCAGCTCTTGCGTTGAGCATCTGCCCCCTGGTGGTCAGTGCGCGCCATAGTGACCGGTCATTCTGCCATTTGGTCAATTTGCATATTAGGCTTTTATTATATAGGATAAAAGCAATTTTTAAAAAGACATTAAGTACTTAAAAGCCCATGTGAGGATTCTATTAAATATTTTTCAAATTATTAGCATCCACCAATATAGGCTTCTTTGTAATAGTATATAATGTAGGAAAGCCTCTACTCACCAAACTTTAAAATTATTTCCATGCATTTTTTGGCTCCTGAAAAGGCAGCCTGGTGAACAGGAAAACATCCCCATTTGTTTGATTTACATGGTTTAGCTCCATGTCTTAACTGGAGGAAAAGAAAGAATAACAGCAAAAAAGTAAGATGACACAACTTAGACCCCACGTGGCAAGGATGAACAAGGAGTTACATCACTTTCCAAAACTATTTCATTATCCTGTAACTATGTAAAACTATACAGAAGAGCTTCAAATGATATGAAATCTAGATAAGAAGGTAACTTTGGAACTAGGCTAAGATTCTGAAATAGAGACACTACATTTTCCAAAGATGAGGTGACAATGTAGACACAAACCATCAATCTCGATAGCCCAGAAAACTAAAGTGAACACATTTTTCAATTGGATTAATGAGATATTTTTAAACATTAACATGACTCTTCCTACACCCTTCTCAATTCCTTATACAAATAGAGTGATATATTTTCCAGATTCTTCCCCTTTGTTATTTATGTAAAGTTAAACAATTAGACCAGCATTTTTGTTAACTATAAAAATCAGGTATTTTCACTAATGGAAATTCTTCCCTAAAAAATATATTAGTATTTTCACTAATGAAAATTCTTCCCTAAAAAATATATTAGAAGTACTGAATCATATATTACCTTGACATTAGAGTCAATAATTTTCAATGGTAATTTTCTATAGATCTTTGGACTTTGGTTGCATTGTAAGTACCTTTTATTTTCATAAAAGAAAAGATTTTGAAAAAGCAGTAAAGTGTGACAAAGCAAACATTTATCTGTAATCTCATCTTCTAGGGACAGCATTGGGTTATATTTAGAGACAATATACTTTTTTGTCTTATTTGCAAAGGTAATTTTTATGTATATACTTTGTAGTCATACTGTTCAGAAAAGATTTGCTTACTAATATTATTTAAAAATTAAATTCTATTTTGGGGCACACAAAACTTTATACAATGAGTCCTATTAATTGAACTTCGATTTTTTTCAGTTTTCTCCATCTGATATGCACTGAGTGGCCAGATTATTATGACCACCTGACATTTGTAGGCAAATTAGCTATAATTTCGCACTGAAGTTGCTAGAGGCCAGATCATTACAAATGTCTGAATAGCACAACATACCTAAGTATCGTTGCTGATCAGGTTCATCCTATCATGTTGATGGCGTATCCCAATAGAGATGGCTTCTTCCAACAAGACAACGCGTCATGCCATGGTGCTCGTATTGTGCAGGAGTGGTTTCAAGAACATGAGAGAGACTTTACCTTGCTTAGGTGGCCCCCACAATCACCAGATCTCAATCCAATTGAGCATTTGTGGGACAAAGTTAAAAGAGCCATCAGGCAGCTGGTTCCACAACCATCAAATTTCACAGAACTGGACAGTGCTATTCATCAGGCATGGTTTCAGATGCCTCGCATCACCTTTCAACATCTGGTAGAGTCAGTGCCAAGAAGAATCACCGCAGTATTGAAGGCAAAAGGTGGCCCAATGAAGTATTGATGAAGTCGGTCATAATAATCTGGCCACTCAGTGTATATAACACTGATGTTAACATCAGTGATAGCTTTAATTATCTCTGGGATGTATTCCCAGAATTGAAAAGGGCGAGTCAAAAAGTGTTCACACCCACAGTGAATGTAATTCCCCAACTCATGAAAATTTCTCTAGCACTGTATATCAACAAAGTTTTTTCATCTTTGATTATTAGAGAAATTAATTAAACTTTATGTGACCCCTTGCCAGTTTCCCATGGAGTGTTGCTTTTTTCATTATAGATTTGTAAGAATACTTTATAGGTTAATGTATGTCCATTTAAAATTAAACATATAGATATAATCATATGCTTTGTCTGCTCAGGCCAATTGATGTGTTATAATCCAGCACTGAACTATCCGTACATGTTCTGCCTAAGGCCAACATGTATTTCCTGTTACTCTTAAATATTCTGATGAATTCATTGCTAGTACTTTTAAGATTTTACATCTACATTTACTTTTATGGTGCAATTCATAAAAGCCTTATATGGGATTGGCCTACTAGAGGACTTTGCTCTTGCAGCAAGACTATGATAAAACTAAAATGTACTTCAAATTAAGTTGTTTAAAAGGAATTTATTAAAACAAGCTGTTTCCTAAATACCTTGACTCTTTTTAAAAAGCACACAACCTCCTACCAGAGTCCCGTTAATAGAATGTGTGCTGACGTGTCAGTAAATGAATTAAGCTTACTAAATTATTGCCAAAGCAAACGAAACAGATTTTAATTCATAAGAACATATAGAGAAATTACTGATGGATGAAGGAAAAAGAGAACACAAGCTTCACTCGATGGACTTAGGCACTTCCCTAGCAAATGGTAGAGCAAATGGTAATATTAGCTCGCTCCAGAGCTTATATTGTAATGCACTTTTTAAAAATGGCTTATAGGTCCCTACAGGTCTTTACTTTTTTAGTTAATATTGAAATATTAATTATTTTCAGCTATTAATCCATTAAAAGGGGATTTATAAATTTTTTTTAGAATTATGCATACTGATCTTTTGTCATTTAAAAATTACTATCAGATCCAGGTAAAATCCTTGCTTATTTCTAATTTCATTTATTTATTTGTGCTTTATCTTCTCCTGTTTAAGTTAGACTCGCCAATCTCTCTCTATTTGATTATCTTTTTCAAAGAAATGACTCTTGATTTATCAAATAATTTCAAAATCATAATTGTGTTCAAATTTACTATTTAGTCCAATTTTCTTTTGGTTTATTTGAAGCTCTTTCTAAAGTCTTGGTTTGAGTGTTATGTAATTTATTTTTATTGTCTTTTTGTCCTAATCATGACAGCTGAAAAGAATATGAATTTTTCTCCAAGACATACAGTAAATATGTTACAACATATTTATGGAATTAAATATTAGGAAGATATTTTTAAATTATTTTTTTAATAACGATTAAGGAATCTTGGGAAGAAAGCTCTTTACTGGAATTCTAGCGCCACACTGGAAGGGGCACTGGTGGAAGCAGGAGTCTGTCAGATGGCGTGCCCAGTTTCCATGTTCCCCAGAGAAAAGGCGGCTCCCTTCTGGGCTGTGGCCGAGGGTTAGCCATTGCTGTCACACAGGGCTCCCTTTGTGAGAACCCATGGCAGCAATTTTTCTCATCTTGGTAACATGAAGGGCTATGTCTCTCTTGGCTTTTATTTCATGGGCCCAACAATAAGTCTGCAATGACTATATTTACCTTTCCTTTGACTATTCAGAAGTTCAGAATCAACAGTATGAGCCACTGTAATTAACACACAGGCTATTATACTTTGGGTTTCATATTCTAGCCTGACCACCAGCTTCATCTTAATTTTTCCTGTCTCTACTTTCCTTCACTTTGATCTTCTCACTTTTCTTTTAATGCTTTCCTATTAGTCTTTGGAATCCATTTGAGATTTAAGGTGGGTGTTCATACATAAAAACCCACAGAACTATTTTTATGACATATTTTCTGTACTTCATATTTTGCCTAAAAAGAGAAACTGGGAGCTGTTGTAAATAACAATAATTCATATTGTACTAATGAAAAGGGAAAGATAACAGAAAAAATAAGGTTAAAATACAAACCAAAATCTGCAGAGCCTCACTGTTATCTCTGGAGCATGCGATGATCACAGCCGTGTTTCCATTTTCTCCTTCCAAATTAATATTCGTACCACTGTGCTCGATCAAGACCTGTGTAAGAGAGGGAACAACTGTCAAGATTTAACCTGCAGGTTTCCAAACAGGGTATTAGAGTATAAACTCTGATGCCTGGGACCATGTCCTTATTCACTGTTTTTCATCCCTCTCCCACACAATCTGGCACAAAACCTTGCACATAGTGGGTGCTACGTAGATTTTTTTAAAAAAAATTTTTAAATATATTTTTATTGATTTCAGAGAGGAAGGGAGAGAGATAGAAACATCAATGATGAGAGAAAATCATTGATTGGCTGTCTCCTTCACGCCCTCTACTCGGGATTGAACCCGCAACCCAGGCATGTTCCCTTGACTGGAATTGAACCTGGGACCCTTCAGTCTGCAGGCTGTCGCTCTCTCCACTGAGCCAAACCATCTAGGGCTTAAATTTAATTTTTCCATCAACATTTATCCCCTCTACCTCTTCCACCTCCACCCATCCCTCTCTGGCCCCGCAATCACCATACTGTGGTCCATGTCTATGAGTTCTCTCTTTTTTTTCTTTTTTGCTCAATTCCTTCACCCTCCCACCCCCACCCCCACCCAGAGCTGTCTGCCTATTCTCTATGAGTCTGTCTCTATTTTGCTTCCTATTCAGTTTGTTCATTAGCTACATAGATTTCTCAATCAGATGAATAGTGGCAATCTCTACATCATATCCATTGAAGCAATTGTGAAACTGGACATACAGTAAGAATTGTGATTATTAGCTAACACAGTTCACTTCATATTTCTCACTTGTATTAAATGAACTATGTTAACTAAAGTCTTCAAGAAAGTAAATCTGTTGGAATGTATGGATTGGGGAGGAGGAAAAGAAAGATGCAGAAAGGGATGGCAGGAGAGGGAAGGAGAAGAAATATGTTTTTTCCCTCTAGTCATATTTCTTTTACCGAGATTGCAAGTCTTTTGGGAAATGTCAATTAAAACTCCAATGTCTTCAATAGGGAAAAGAAAGTTTCATATAACACTTGTATAGCTTAACTCATTTAATTCAGAGTTAGCCTGGAATAGAAACTTTCTCTATGATGTAAGAAATTAGCATTCCTGACAAAATGGTTAAGCAATTTTTCCAATGGAATTTGTCTGAAGACCTGTTTCCCCCTCACCTGGTTGGCTTCCAGCTGATCACAACCAGTCTTTATATTATATTAAACCTAACAATACTTATCTCACATAAATGGGTCTCCCAAGAGAGAAGTCTGGGATTGGCCTACTAGAGGACGTTTCTCTTGTGGCGAGACTGTAAAACTATAATGTACTTCACATTAAATTGTTCAAAAAGAATTTATTAAAACAAGCTGTTTCCTAAATACCTTGACTCTTTTTTAAAAGCACACAACCTCCTACCAGAGCCCCCTGTTAAGAGAATGTGTGCTGACATGTCAGCAAATGAATTAAGCTTACTAAATTGTTCCCCAAAGCAAATGAAACAGATCTTAGTTCATAAGAACATATAGAGAAATTACAGATGGATGAAGGAAAATGAGAACACAAGCTGGACTTAGGCACTTTCCTAGTAAATGGTAAAGTCACATGCAAACCTACCCAAGTCTCTAAGAGGAGATTTCCCCCTCTACTGTCTTAGACCCATTGGTCATTGACCTGCGGCATGTCTTAGGGTGTTCTTGTATTGCCATAAGCTCACTCTCTCATAAAGCTGGGTCTAATTATATGTGCAGGGGCCTAGGGAGAGCAACTAAACTGTGCACCCACTTCAGATTCTCTCATGTCCAGGCACGCCAGGAGGTTCTCAGGTGAGGCCTCCAGGTGTCCCTTTGATGAGAAAACAAGAAGCCTCATGGGAGGGTCAAGCCACTGGATACTTTGAAGTTAAGCCCCAAGGACGAAGGCCTGCAAGCAATGGAGAAACAAGGCCCCCAGGCACACTATGCACTGGGCCAGTGTGCCCCGGGAAGCACTAGGCATGCCAACAGAGTCTGCATGAACTAGAAGTGATCGTGGGTAACAGTTTTTCAGTTTACAACCATATGGGCCATGGTGGCAGGTTTGGGGAAAGGCTGGCAGACCAGACAATGGAAGAGCATTCTAAACTGGCCAGAACCGGTGTGGCCCAGGCCTGCCCCTGGGGTAAGGGGGCGAAGGAGGGGGAAGACCATTTGCCAGCATATAAGACACTCCAAAATTCCTCCTCCTTCTTTTATTCTCTTCATCTTGGGTGAAGCACAGGGGTTTGAAGGTAGTATTTAGAGGAAGTTATGGCTGGTAAGGGCAAGTAAAGGAGAGAGAGTTGATGTCTTTCTCTTATAACCCCGCTTCTCTTCTCGTCCTGGTGTATCCCAGGAAAATTTGTTACAGCCGCCATTCTAATTTATACATCACTTGCGGGCTTATTTCTAAACTTTCTTTTCCATTTCTGTGCGATATCCACCTTTCTGTATTTGTTGGCCAGAAGAGTTCTGACTTCTATTTATCAATAGCCTTTCAACTGTTATTGCCTTTGAATTCCCAATTCACACTTTCAGAGCCCAGACTAATTAAGTCAATGGGCCTTTGTTTCTGACGAGAGCCTTCAGAGGAAGCCCAGGAGTTCCTTGGGGAAACACTATGAGACATCTCTGGGGGTGGCAGGTGGGGTTCCTACAGTCACTAGCAGCTCAATTCAGATGGTTCATGAATGATGCAGACATTTAAAGAACAAACAGGCCACTGGCAGAGGCCTTTCCAATAACTTCCTCAAGGGGCCGCCCTGACTCCCCTTCTTAGATGCAGATACTTAAACTCTCCCCTTTTTTGCTTCAGCCAGAACCCCGATTTACTCATTCATCCATCCATGCATTCATTTAAGAGTCATCCTTATCAGCAGTGCCAGTGCTGAGGACTATTAAGATGAGTCACACACAGCCCCTCCTTCGATAATAACCAGCCAGAGGCGGGGAGAAAGCCATAAACCTGTGATTACAATACCCTGCGCTAGGAATCAGGACAGACAATGGGAAAGTGGAAAGGGGGCTCCCCTCACGCCCTCTCTGCCTGGAGTACAGGGATCAGGGACTCAGGGGGCTGAGAGGACAGTGTTAGGGCTAAAGGGAGCATAGAACTCATAGACACCCATGTTTTCTGTCTTAACTGAGTTGTGTTTGGTGATTTATAGACAAAGTAAGTTGTGGGGTGGTGTGATGGGCCAAATGTTTTTGTCCCTCAAAATTGAAATCCTATTTCCCAACGTGATGGTCTTAGGAGGTGGGGCCTTTGGTAGCTGATTAAGTCCTGGGAGCAGAGCTCTCATGAAGGGGATTCGTGTCCCTATAAAGAGACCCAGAGAGCTCCCTTGCCCCCTCCAACATGTGAGGACACAGCAAGACAACAGCCATCTATGAACCAGGAAGGGGTCCTCACAGGACATAGAATCAGCCTGCCCCTGGCTCTTGGGACTCCCAGCCTCAGCAACTGTGAGAGATGACTGTTCACTGTGTAAGCCACCCAGCCCATGGTACTGTGTCACAGCAGCTCAGCACTGACCAAGTTGGCTTAGCACAATAGCCAAGTCACTTGAAATACTGTTTCTACAGGAAAACGTATTTTAAGTTCCAAATTGCCTACCTTAGAAACAAAGTTCTGGAATACGTTCCACTTGTAAATTGCATTCCTCTTTAAGTAAGCATGTGAGTTTCCCAGCATATCTGTGAGACTCAGATGTGTTTGAAAGCCAGGGCCCAAACCTTATCCTTTAGGCACTTACCAGGGTTTCCTCTATTTGACCTAACTTACTCTCAAAAAAGAGAGAAAGCCTTGAAAAATATTAATTTCCTTATAGTATTGAATGTCTTCTGCTAAGATGATCACATGCCATCCACTTGAACCAAATCAGTAAATGATCATTATGTTTTCTGTCTTCACTGAGGCACTTGTCACCTTCTGCCTTTGTATCATTAAATCAGTCAGGAAAAAGCGGTAAAGAATCAACTTGCCAACATGAAGATCAGAACAGAATTCCTAATTCTTGCTTTCACCAGTTATCTGACATTAGGCAAGTGATTTAATTCTCCTTGCCTCAGTCTCCCCAGCTATGAAATGGGAGTAAGTCTTACTTCATAGTTTGTTAAAATGAGGATTTAAAGAACTGAAACACATAAAGTCCTTAGAAAAATGCTTGGTAAATGCTTTTTTTGATAAAGACTATGTCATCATCATCATCTTCTTCATCATCATCATCACCACTAGCAAGGTCATTAGTTGGTCAGAAGTAAAGCCAACCGTATAATTAACAGGGGTCCCTCAGACCGTTGGAGGGCCGGACTATAGTTTAAAAAAAAACTATGAACAAATTCCTATGCACACTGCACATATCTTATTTTGAAGTAAAAAAACAAAACGGGAACAAATAGAATATTTGTATTTGCATGTGGCCCGCAGGCCATAGTTTGAGGACCCCTGGTATAATAGGTGCATTTGCCCTGGCAGCTGAGGTTGGCCATTCTGGCCCAGGCAGAGACAGCTGGCCAAGGGTCCCACCCCCGGCTTACCTTCACCACCTCGTTGTGCATGCCCTGCACAGCCAGGTGGAGGGGTGCCATCATGCTGTTGTTTTGGAGGTTTGGGTTGGCTCCTTTGCTGAGAAGAAATCTAACACTTTCCACCTGGTTTTTTTCTGCAGCCCAGTGCAGAGGGGTGTTTCCATCATTGTCCATCACATTCAGCACTAGGAAAAGAAACCAATATATGGGTTAGGTTTTGCTTGGACGGGATTGAATGCCTACTGCATCCCTATTCACTTCAAAGCTCAGTGCCAGGTGCCACTGTGACAGGCTTCACCTTTGTTATACAAAATAAAAATATAGCTTCTGGTCTCAAGAAACAGCTGATGGACACCTCGAGGGGATGCATAGAATTAGGACACTGACTTTGTCAAATGAGTGATATCCATCTATGACATCGATAAGAAAAACAGATCTTCCGATTGCTACATGTGTTTATCTGTGGTATGAATTTGGGAACTGTTATGACATATTGTGCTCAATAAAAGCAATAATTATATGCCAGGCACTTTACTGGGTTCCATATAACCATTGTTTCACTGAACCCTCCAACAGCCCGCAAGGAACCGTGACTGTTTTTCATAAAGATGAAGATGCTGAGGCATAGAGTGGCTCAATATCTTGGCAACATCACACCGCTAGTAAAGAGAGTTTGGTAAGTTGCCTTACTTCTTTTAACCTGCTTTCTCATATTCAAATTTGATTACAAAAAAGAAATATATATATTTGTGATGTCTTCATGAACAGTGTTTGGCCCATAGCCATGCTAAGAGGCCACAGGACTGGAATTAGAGCTTGAGCCTCCAATAACACACATGGCTACAATATGACATTTCACACTGTTTATTCTGTGAGCTCAGCACAGGAATGGGCAGCATCTTATATCTGTTCTAAAATAGACATGCCTGTCTGCTTTATCAACCATTTTAATTAGTGGCAGTATATCTTTATTTCTGAGGAGGGAAAAATACTCACTTTTGAAAATGATTTGGGAACCATCTACAATGCTTAGACCCATGCTGCAGCCATGTCTGTTTTGTTTGTTTTTTTTAATTATCTCTGCACTATTTCCTTTCACTCATCCAAAAGCCTCATTCTTAATTATACACACACATATATACACATGCACTCACAGACTCACACAATCCATCTCACACATAGACACACACACACACACACACACACACACACCTCTTAACCATTCTGTCTGATCAAGACTGAGCACTTTATTGAGCACTTCAATCAGCACCAAACTTGGTTGAACAGGGGCCTAAACTTACATACTTCCAATCACTAATTAAATAACCTGAATTTGGCTTTTGTCTCCACCACTTTTCAGAAATCATTTCCACAAAGGTCCTGAGTCTTTCTAATGTGAGGGTGTGCTGTGATCTTCCTCCCTTGTTGGGTGTATCTTCAATCCCTTTCCCATCACTCTCTTCACCATCCTGCTCCTGGCTTTTCCTCTGCCATCTGACCCTTAATATTGGTGCTCTCCCCTTAGCTACCTTGATGGGCAATTCTCAGATCTCCTAAAGGATCTCTGGGCATTCCCACAGCCCCAGCTACTTCCTTTGCAACAGTGGCTTTGTAGGGCTGGCGCCTTTCCTTCTATATTTCTAGTTGTCTACTGGATATTTCCAAGTGCATATCCCCTGGGCCTTTTAAACTCAGTAGGACCAAACCAAAGTCATTATCCCATCACACGTCAGACACACTTTTCCTGTATTTTCTTCTATGCCTCCTTTTCTTTGTGGTTATACTATCAGCCTCATCTCTTTTCAGAGTCACTTCTTGCCACTTCCTCCTTACATCCAATCTTTTATCACACACTGTTGACTCCATGTGCAAAATAGCTTTCGAATCTCTTCCTTTCTCCTATTTCAACTTCAAAGCCCTGGTCGACTCTTTACATTAAAATAGCTCTCTAATTGGGATTCCACTTCCATGCCTCTTCCACAATATTGACAGAATTATCTCAACTTATAAAAGCCTTTTCCTTCCACCTCACTGCTGACGTCTCTGTGGCATCCACCTCCTTGACTACAGTTGAGTTTCTGAAACAAGGCTGGTGTATGAAGCGGGGTTGTGGGAATATGTTACCTCTTCTTAGAGTGTTAGTTTTATTCACTGATGAGCAATATAAGTGTAGAATAACCTCAATAGAAATAGTATAGAGCAGGGGTCCTCAAACTACGGCCCGTGGGCCACATGCAAATACAAATATTGTATTTGTTCCCGTTTTGTTTTTTTACTTCAAAATAAGATATGTGCAGTGTGCATAGGAATTTGTTCATAGTTTTTTTTAAAACTATAGTCCGGCCCTCCAACGGTCTGAGGGACAGTGAACTGGCCCCCTGTTTATAAAGTTTGAGGACCCCTGGTATAGAGGGATACATTCAATGTGTATGAATTGTTATGACCTATCAGAAAGATTTGAAGTGCTTGCCATGCAATGTCCCCGGTCTCTGCACTGTCCTTGGCAGTGTTTCAGTGGGGAAAATTGAGGACCACTGGCCTATAGGGAAAGTCACACTCTGAGTGAGCTAGTCAGGCCCTTAAAACCAGTCCACCTTCAGAGTAACTTCTCAGCACTTTTTTCAATGAACCTAATGGGATAATGGATAGGGAGTAGGCACTGTAACATTTTGTTACCTTCACAAGAGGAGTCATTGATGATCATCTCCATCAGCCCAATGTCACCTTCTTCTGCGGCATAATGCAAAGGGGAGGCGTTCACATCATCATATTTGTGTGGCTTCTTTGGTTTCTTCAGACAGCTTTGTAATTCATTTGCGTTTCCTTCAAAAACCACCTAGAAGGATATTAAAACATTTTCACTTCAAACAAGCATATGTAAACTTTATTAATATGTTTATCGTTAAAAGTTATTATCATCCAAAACTATTTATCATGCTTACAATAGATAATTTTTTTGAAGAACACAAAATGTTCACAGAGATAAAGAAAGTGGAAGCAAATGCCTAAACATTGAGAAGTACCTTAAGAAACTGATTTTATTTTCAGATTATAAATGTGTATATATTATAGAAATAAAGGTCTCGAGAAAAGTTTTTTTAAAAATATATTTTATTGATTTTTTACAGAGAGGAAGGGAGAGGGATAGAGAGTTAGAAACATTGATGATATAGAAACATCGATCAGCTGCCTCCTGCACACTCCCCACTGGGGATGTGCCCGCAACCAAGGTACATGCCCTTGACCGGAATCGAACCTGGGACCCTTGAGTCCGCAGGCTGATGCTCTATCCACTGAGCCAAACCGGCTAGGGCTCGAGAAAAGTTTTGAAGCAAATGTAAGGGGTGTGATCTGAGAAATAAGAAGGATAGTGACACTAGAGGAATTCTCCCTGCCAGGTGAAAATGTAAACTACAGCACAAGGGATTTTGGTGAGATAAAAAAATTTTTTTTTCATGAATGCAAGAATTACGCCTACAGTCAATTCCCATCCAATGTTTCCCTTCTTATATACCAGAGTTAGAGTCCTGGAGCATTGTCATGTCACTCACGTGGTCAGTAGTCTAGAATGGCTTCCACTCACCCCTGGGAACGAGCATTCCTATCACTGGGGTCCTATTGCGGCCAAATCATGTCAGGCTCACCTCCTTGGTGCTCTCTGCACCCAGGAAGAGCTAGTGTTATTTGCATTTACTTAGGACCCTATATCAGGGCATTGCGAGGATATGTCACTTGCCCAGAGGCACAGTAAGTGGCAAATTCAGAATTTGAACAGGAGATGCCTGGAATATATATTTTGGCTGAATGATGGATGCTAAAAATCAACATACACTAGAAGCTGAGGTCAAAACCACCCTTGTACAATGGATATAATAATATCCATTATATAATAAGATATTATGGAGCCTAAGAGAGGACTTTGTAGAGTAGGCTCAGTACGTTCTGGCATCATTGGCTGCTGACACTGGCCTGTAAATGTGGAATTCCAAACACATGTTCATGTCCAGTGATGTCCAGGGAAGAGCAAGAGCTTTTTTGAATATGTCATTTTTTTCTAACACTTGCTTTTCATCACGCTTTTTATATTCTTTATTATGACTGGACTAAAAATGATTTATCACAGGTGACTTTATGTTTCCTCCTTGTGAAATTTTAAGGCAACAGTGTGGACATTCTGAGTTTGATTCATTCTCACAAGATATGAAGAAAAATTCCCAGATAGGTCTTTTTCTTGAAAAGCTCATGACATGCATAGAATTAGCTTACTAAAAAGTAAATAAATCCTTAAAAATCATTGTATTCAATGTTAGTAATGTTCCTATAGCAATTACAATTTTAAAACAGCTTTCATATCATAAACGTGCTTCTATGAGGCTGCCTTGCATTATAATTTAAATTCATATATATGATCAAAGAGTATATTATGTTCTTCCTAAAATTAATGCATCCTTTATTAATATCTACATTAACTGACAATCTATTTCTCTATTTAACTCTTTGAAAATTTTTAATATCTGTTTTGGTTCTGCGGCCAAAAAATGTGTTTGAAAAAACTCTAGTTCTTTTCTAATACTGTCTATGCTACCGGTACACTATACATTTGTATACTTATTTTCCATGTTGTAAATAATTTGTATACTTATTTTCATATGTAAATAATTTTTCCAGAAAAAGGGAGGAAGGAAGGAAAACACATCAAGTGATGCCATGTGGACTATTAGACACACTAGAACTTCCCTTAGACGACTTGGTGAATTTCAATTCCCTAGAGACTTAAAAAAAAAAATGGGAAAAATTAATTGAACCTCCTTCCTATTCTGTGACAATATAGAAACTAAGTTTTTTTCTCAGTGTTCCTTCAAGCTTTGGAAATATGTGCCCAAGCAATACATTTGACTGAATTTTTTCCAAAGCTATTTCTTAGCAAATATTTCATCACATGGACCAGAAGTAAAATGTTCTACAAGACAGTAGCTTTTCATGGAACCCACTATAAAATGACTATTTTCTAAAAATGCAGAAACCTCCCCAAACAAATGATCCAGGCAGGCACTTGCTTTAATTCTATTTTTAACTATGACAGGTCACATTTGACACATGGCAATATTGGGTCAAAACCTGTGATTCATTATCTTACAGATGACCAGAACATTTCCCACTATTAAAATTAAAAACTATCATGAACTAAAATCAAGTCTTAATGTGCTTAATGTATTTTTAATACAGTTAATAAAGACTTGAGCACTTAGAATTCATATAATAAATATCAGGTTGAAATAAATAAAATGAAATCTTGCCCGGCCGGTGTGGCTCAGTGGTTGAGCATTGACCTCTGAACCAGGAGATTAGGGTTCGATTCCCAGTCAGGGCACATGCCCAGGTTGTGGGCTTGATCCCCAGTGTGGGGTGTGCAGGAGGCAGCCAATCAATGATTATCTCTCATCATTGATGTTTCTACCTCTCCTTCCCTCTCCCTTCCTCTCTGAAATCAATCTATATATATAAAAGGCTAAGTGACTGTCTGACCGGCCAGTAGCTATGACGTGCACTGACCACCAGGGGGGCAGATACTCAATGCAGGAGCTGCTGAGCTGCAGTCAGTTGGAGGCAGTGGTTCTCGGGTGATGCACCCCAGAACCAGAGAGGAGGGAGCCCGATTCTGGGGTACATCACCGGAGAACCACCCTCTCCCAACCCAGGACCCCTTGGGGGATGTCAGAGAGCCGGTTTCGGCCAGGCCAGGCCGAGGGACCCCATCTGCCAGAGGGATCCCACTCACTCTTCAGATGCCCTTTGAGCTGCGTACCTCCCCAGGTGCGGCAGTCCGGAAAGGGACTGCAGGAGGTTGGCTCCAGGGTGTGTCTGGCCCATCTAGCCCAGTCTTGCCCCGCTGGCCACCTTCTAATTAATTTCCTTTCAATGTGCACAAATCCGTGCACTGGGGCACTAGTAAAAATATATTTTAAAAAATAAAATAAAAATCTCTTAAAATTTTGATCTTTGATTTTTGCTCCATTAACACAGAATAGTACCTAAGGAGTCACTCTTCCATGGTAGGCCCTTAAATGGAGATGTATCACTGAATTTTCAATTACACAATTCTACATAAGCTTCATATACCTTTAGTGGATGACTATGACAAGGGGTATCCAACCGTGTCCACATATTCAGAACTAAGTTTAAAAATGGGCTTCTCACAGAAATAAGTATTCTCAAGGTCTTACCCTATCAAACAAGTGTTTACCTGAGTCCGTCTGGAAGTATTTTAGCACCTGAGTTTGATATGTCCTTTCACTGATAATAAAGGGACCACATTGCTCACCCCACAGAGCCAGGAAGAGCCATTTATAGGTCTGTTCAGCGATCAACCCAGTTAAACACTCTTGGGAACAAGTATGTGGTTCAGATGCTCCCAAGGAACTGCTGAGTTCACAATGGCACAAGCACATCAAAATACTTTATACAGGCTCATCAGAGGCGCTGAATGGTCAGTCTGAACAGTACATGACAAGTCAGCTTTGGAAGGATTTCTTAAAGAAAGTTCTGGAATAAACCAAAATTGTGATTTAGACCAATGATTATATATCCATTCAGTGTAGTTTTGTATGTCACATTATATAACTACACACAGAACATAATAGACTAGATCACCTTTAAAGAAGCAAATTCTTTAAAACAGATCAAAGACATCTATTTCAGGTTACTCTAATGGAGTGCATATAAGTGGGACAAAAATAGGGAAGCTAAGGTGAGAGATTAAACAAATGGACAGTCAAATGCTAAAATATTAACTCTTTTTAAAAATATATATTTTATTGATTTCAGAGAGGAAGGGAGAGGGAGAGAGAGATATACATATCAATGATGAGAGAGAATCATTGATTGGCTGCCTCCTGCATGCCCCCTACTGGGGATCATGTGCCCTTGACCAGAATAGAACCGCAGACCCTGCAGCTAGGGCTCTATCTACTGAGCCAAACCAGCTAGGGCAAATATTAATTCTTGAAGAAAAGTCATCGGGAAAGGACAAAGGTATAAGTCAGATGGTTTTATCCACATTTCTCGTCTTGTGAGGTTTCTGCCATCCTTCAGTTTTGTTAGTATTCCTGAGTGTGTGTGCTGGAGAATATATTGTACACAGTATTTTTTAATCAGGAAATCCTTAGAGTTAAAACTATGATGAGTTTTCTATGTATTGATCTCTAATTCTTCTCACCATTAAGATTTCTACGGAATGATCTGGAATTACTGCAGGTCATAAAATAAAATATATAAAGCCCTCCCTCCCTCTGTAAGTTTTAATGTGGCTTCTAACACAACACAAATGGCACTACTTCACTTAGGTACGCAAAGGAAGTATTTCTGGTGTGATTTTCCAATTTTTTATAATTTTTTCCTGTCCCATAAAATTAGTTCCAGATACACTATTCTAATGCTGGAAATTCGCTCATGACCTCCGTAGTAGGGATGAAGCCAAAAGGCCATGAAGCAAAAATCAAAGATCAAAATTTTAAGAGACTTTGTTTTACTTATTTCAACCTAACGTTTATTATATGAATCCTAAATGCTCAACTCTTCATTAACTATATTAAATACATTAAGACCTGTTACTATTGAGGAGGAAGATAGTATTCCGTGTGGATGTGCCAATAGACTCAGCTTGGGAGGCCTGGTTTGTGGGGTTATGTGATTTACTCTACATGTCTGGCTCACACACACGTGAGTACCAATTGGTAAATATCAATTCCTGGCTCACACACGTGAGTATCAATTGGTAAGTATCAATTCCTGCCGCCTGTTTAGAGGGATTTTTGTCAATTTAATTTATACCAAAATGAAAGTTATACATACCTCTTGATCCTGCTAGGACTTTAACATACGAAACATGCCCAGTAAGGTACCAGTAGACAGACAGACAAAGCCACATCTCCCTTCGCAGATACATTCAATCATCATATGAAATAAAACAAAACAAAACTAGACACAGCCCAAGTGTCTACGGATGCAGAACTGGCTAAATACATCGCGATGCATCCAGAGAAGGGAATACTATAAAGCTGCTAAAAATCGTGAGGCGCCTCTCCAGGTGCTGATGTGAAAAGCATTCTGAAATGTATTTTGTGAGGAAATAAAAGTGCAAGCCTCTGTGACATCCCACTTTTGTAAAGTGTGTATCTGAATAATCCCCCTCCCCCCAAATGCACAGGAACTGTTAATAGGATTCCATTGCGGAAAGGGGTTTGTGGTGGGGGGTTGAGAGGCATTTGTAAAGATGTATTAACGTCTGAAAAGAGACCCTTCCCCCTGCTGACAACCTGAGGAAACCCAGGGGTGGGTCTCTGAGCGCTTGAGCCTCCGCCCTCAGACTGCACCATCGGAGGGTGGCGGTAGCTCATGCTGCCTTCGGAGCCGAAGCCAGGGAACAGCTTAAGCAACAGAAGCCCCACCCAGTCCTTGGGACCCCATGGACCACCTACCCATCTTCAAAGGGCCTTCCTCTCCGCAGAGCCCATCCCGACACTCCTACCCCCTCCCCACCCCCGGATTCTTTACTCTATGAGTCCTGTAATGCTTCCCTCAGGTGCTGGTTTCTCCGTTTTACTCCACGGGACAAGAATGCTTCCCACCGCCAGGCACTTCGGGAAATCCGACTTCCAGGTACAGCCATTTAGCTCTTCAGTCTGAAATAAAACCTACAAAACACGGTCTGGCGACACCGCACACGCTCCCGCCCGCCGATCGCCCAGGGTACCTTAAAGGAGTCCTTGGAGTCGTCCATGTCGTCCTCCACGCCCTGGTAGACCACGCCCTGGGGCTCCTTCTTCCCCCCCGTGCGCAGCATCCTCCTCAGGTTGCGCCTCATGGTCCCCACCCCGGACGCCACCTGCTGCAGCTGCTGCGCGCGGGCACCTGGGGCGACAGAGCGCGGTGAGCCGCGGGGCGCCGGGAGGCGGGTCCGCCGGGCAGTCCCGGGACGTGGAAAACTTGCTCCGCGCGAGGCCGGGAGCTTCTGCAAGGAGCGCTCGGGCCTCAGCTACTTGTAGTGCAGGAAGGAGAAGGGGTGTGGGGTGACCTCGTGGCCCCGCGCGCAGAGATGGGGGTGCGGGGGCGGCACACCGCGTGTCCCCAGGGCTCACTCACCACTTTAGGCGGAAAGCGCCTATTTCCTGTCCCTCCCCTCCCCACCTCCACCCCCACCCTAGTCTAGGTGTCAGGTCAGGGTGGGTCTAGCTAATAAAAACACGAAGCCCCCACCCCACACACGCCCTACCCAACAACCTTGGCGGTGGGGGAGAATGAGATAATAACTGGGGACATTGGGAAGATTTCTATTTTTTAGAAATTATTGTTTCTAAAAGCCACTGGGCCTGTTTTTCCTTGTCCGTTTCATTTTAAAAGCCTCTTTGGAGATACAGTCTTTAGAACAACTCCTATTTTCTAAGGTCCCACTTCCTCTGGGGACATTTCCTGTGGATAACAATACTAATACACTTCAGGTTTGGTTTTTCAGAATGGCTAATAAAATGACTGTTGGGTTAAAGAAGTCAAGTTGACGGCTGTTTACCATCAGCTCTGTTGGAAAGGCCTATCTCCATGGGCCTGCACTGCCTGCATCATCAACGGCATAGGTGCCGGTGTAGAGTGGAAGGTGTGTCCTCTCCTTTGAGAGACTAGTTCTTCATTGAGGTGCAGACAGTGGGACCTCTAAAACTGTTGCCACTGTGTTTAGGTCACAGGGTTAGGAAGCCACAGACTTCCTTCCAAAGCTGTTGCACCTTGCACAGGAGAAAACTTAGCCCGTCCTTTATTTGGACACACTGCACCCCTTTGAGACCCTGGGTGGTCATATCCAGGTGGTGGTCTCCAGCACCTGGATGCAGGCTCTGGCATAGAGCCAGCACTAAATACAAGTATGTGGACACCTGACTTAGGGGCTACCCTGGGCTGAACTCAAGGGTGGTAGGGTGGCCATGATGCTATTGAGGCACTATGGGAAGGTTCCCTCAACTCTTCCAATAGAGATGACAGGTTGCCATCAATTCCACCCCCTGGACTGGAATTCTTTAGAAGGTGAATACTGAGGTTCTCTCCAGTCATCAACCCATGTGGCCTGCTGGAAGATTGGTGGAGGATACAGCATTCAGCTTTACCACCTGCTGTTTCCCATCAGCATCTGTACCCAGGGAGTACAGACCAGGCATCAGCTGTTATCAGGTTGGAGTGGGTAATGTATTTAGAAAAAAAATCTAAAAAAAAGATTCAGAGAGGGATGGAGAAAGAATAATGTTGAGTCACTATTGTCTGCTGGCATTTTACATCTATTAGTTCCTCATTTTAAAAAGGAAATGCCTCAGAGGAATATTAAGGTTTTCTATTTGTTATCGTCAATTTACTTTGATCAATTGCTTTTCTCCTAACACTTAGCTGAAAAGGGTCACCAGGGCAAAAAGAGAATGAAGAGGGTTCTGAAAGGGGTCATTCTGGAAGCCTGGCAGAGGGTGTGCCTAATGGCAAGCATCATTTAGCTTTGAGAGAGGACCTTGAGGGCCAGGGAACTTCAGCCTTACAGGGGTGCAGGCAGGAGGGTCCCAGGACACCTACTCCATCCTTCCTCCTAGCCTCTCTGTTGCTGCTCCTCAGTTAACACTTGCAGACCATCTCTGTGTCCTGTGGTCACTGGTTCCCCCATCATTCTTCCCATCTCAGCATTGCTTTGCCTATATTTAACTGGAGTTTTCCTTTATTTTTACATCTCTGTAGATCTGGTACTGTCTGCCTTCCATTTTTCCAGAAGTCTTTAACATTTCTAGACTGCTGGTGGAATTATTTTGTTTATCCACCTTAGTTTGACTTTACTCTTTACTACAAAAACTTATACGTATATTCTTTGCCATTTCATAGGATTGCAGATGGGAAGGAAAATAGGTGTGTGTACTCAGACAATCTTAATCAGATCACTTTATCTTATTTCCTAGGTGATTTTTAAAAATTCTACGCTGTTTCTGCCAAATTGCATGGAAAGGGAATTTTTTTTATATACAGCACATCTTAACATATTTAAGTTACATTACAAAAGGATTGAGTCAGGAGGAAGGGAGGAAACTGATGTTCACCAGGCTCTACTGCTCACCAGGCCACGTTGCTAGTTTGGTGACACCTAGTCCCAGATGGAACATTCTGGTTAATATGGACAAATTGTGAGATAATTACACACACACATTTTACTGTGAAATGCTTTTTTCTACCAGGGAACCAGAGAAACGCAGCGTACTTTGTTACAGAGAAACCTGAAGCAGATTCTGTCCTGTCTGCCTCCCACAAGACCAGCTGATACACAGCACCATTCCCAGGGCCCTTGGCAACCGTGGTCTAGAGGGATTATCAGAGCCATTAATAAAATGCAAATCTGATAAGATTATTTAAAATGTCAGATGGTTAAAAAGCTAATTAAGTTGGCCTCCTAGGTAAGGAAAACCTTGCTAAGAGTTCATTGTGTCATGACGAACATAATTCCAAATTTTAGGATAAAGTAAGATATATATACTTATTTTATTTGTATTATGTTCTTATAAAACAGTATATATTTTATGCCTTAACTTAATCAGATGGAATTAATCTTTATGTTGTAAATTTCTATTTCTAACTATTTTACCTGAAGAAACAGCCAAAATTTTATGATAGAATTAATCTTTACATTGTGAATTATTTTATTTCTAATTATTTAACTAGAAGCAATAGCCAAAATTTTAAATTTGTTTCTATGCTATCTGCCAAGCCTCTCGGTGAATTCTGAACAACCATAGCTCAAACAGTTCAAACAGAATCAGATTTGAAATAAAGTTTTGTTTCATCCAATTCATGATGCGATCTAAGTTACACTAAAACTCAATCACATCAAATATAAAATGACAATCTACATTCCTTACAGTGGTGACCCAAACTGGCATTTCAGATGTATAATTTTTATTATAATTAAACTAATTCCTTATGTCAGAAACCTTGACTCATCTAACATCTGAAATATGTGTATTATTCCTTAAAAATATGAAAGTTATAGGATATTGAATAAAAATTATGCTTACCTTCGTTCATGGAATTTGACATCCTGTTTCAGAAGTTACACAGGCAAAAATACCCAAGCACAGAACTGTTCCTTTTCTCACCGGCAGTAGGTGGCACCCACTTTTATAGTCCCATATAATTATACAAGGGGCGTGTCATTCTAAGAGTCAATATTATGCCTTTTTATTAGATTACCTAATATAATTGATTGATGAGCATTAAGTTTTCATAACTCGAGCTTTAAAAGTTGATTACTGGCTACTGAAAAGGAATCACTTAATTTAATTATTGCTTATAAGTTTATCTCAGTTGCATGGCTTCTTGATAATCCAGTGCCACAAATCAAAATAGTTAATAGGTAACCTTAAGAGAATTATCTAGCTTTTGCAGAAAACTAAGTACTGTACCATTCTTCTACTGAATAAAAGGCAGAATACCAAGAAAAGTAAATGAAGGATTGCAACATTGTCATTTACTTGTTTAAATCTGTTATATACCAGTAAATTGGAGACAAAATTGAGTTACCCAATAGAAAATTATCATGACAAATGTCTCATACCATAAGCATGTATCTGTGTCTACCACAGATAAGATGGAAGAGGAAAAAGCCCGGAGCAGCTGGAGGGGTATTGTTTGGGGCCTGCAAGGGGGGCCAGGAAATGTAGTGCTTAGGAGGAAGAGGAGGTGTCTTTATTGATAGTCCCTTCTGCAGGTGCTGTGGGCCCACAACTATGGGTCGGGGGAGGCTCCCTGAAGGAAGCAAAGCTCATCTTATTTGATGAGTAGCAGCTAACCGGGAGAAAATTGGGGCGGTGAAGGAAGATGCATGCGAACAAGATCATCACAGACAGAAGGAAGAGCATGGGCAAATCATGAAGTGAGAGAGGATGGTGACGTTAAGGAATTGCAACAACATGGGTTCTCCCGAGGGAGCAGAAGGAAAGAACTGTGGATGCTTTTATAATTGGGTAGTCCATATTATAGGGTTTTAAACTCCTTTTTATTTTAGCTCCCTCCAACAGCAACGTAGGGGATGAACCAAGTAGGCCAAGAGTGTGGTCAATAATATCAATAAAGATGGCATAATGATCATGAAGTCAGAAAGGATAAAGTCCTGAACTGTGGCAGTGGAAATAAAGAGGGACGGAGGATTTAGTGGACCTCCAGGACATAGGCACCACAGAAGTTGGAGGACAATTCGAGGGTGAGATGAGTAAAAGTAGAGTCTAGATAGAATGACTTCCAGGTTTCTGATTTCCTGGGGAGAGAAGAGGATGATAAAGGTGGAGTGTGTTAAGATAGGAAGGAAGGAGAAAAGATTCCATCACCCAGAAAGCCGTGAAATAAATGAGAGTGCTTTAAAATTTTAGAAATTTTAACTTTTCTGCAAAATCTGAAAAAATGATAAAGAAAATGGGGACCAAAAATATCCTTTCAATATGGAAACTAGAATCTCACTAGTGACTTTGCTAGGAGCAGTGTGAGAATTTAAATCTATAATAATAAGCGTTTCAATATGAATATCATGTTTATTATGATAAATAATAGTACAGTTTAGTGTTTAAGTGATTTAATTATAGATAGAAGGGACTTTAATGGTTGTCATAATGATATTGGGCAAAGTTTAAAATCTGACTACATTCTGAATACAAAAAAAAAGATCTCTAGTTCATAACTACTGAAGCTCCAACCCTGATATTTCTCCATGTGAAGACTTTCATCTCTGCCTAAATTAGTTCAGAAATTTGTTGATGCTAATGCACATGATTTGTTGTAGTTTGCCATGTTTTCAATAATTCAATGTCAAAATGATAGAAAATGATGCTATAAATGAGATGACGTGGAGTTTATAACAACAAAGTTTCAAGGTCGTCTGAATATGAAAGGATTTTTCAAACCCTCATCCTGAGTAATAATATGCTAAGTTATTATTTAGTTGTCAAAAATGAACATTTTAATAACATTTCTTGTGCAGGACAATATCCCTGAAGGAAAAGGAACAGCTTATAGAAAATTAGCAAAACTGGAAATGGCAGAATAGAAAATTGTGGTTATACTAAAAAAATAAACTCTTAAAAATTAAAGTGTAATACTATATTATCTGCAATAACAAAATTCCAAAGAAATAAAAGTGATTCTGAAATTCAACTAAGAAAGATATTTGGTTATACAATCATTTGTATACTTAAAAACTGAAATGGTGTTCTTTTTTCATAAAACATTCTATGAGAAGCTTAAGTGGAGAATGACCTGCATTTATTTTAAATGTATACTATGGTGGGTTATTACAAAGAAAAAGAAAAGAAGTAACCTGTCTTTTACCTTTGTTTGTTTTTTGTGTGTGGTTTTTTTTTGGGGGGGGGGGGTCGCCAGGGATGAAGTAAATACAATAGCCCCCTATTACAAAACAAATACAGAGAACGCTCCAAAAGCTGGTCCACTACCCCAGTAAGAAATCCGCAAAACCACTTCCAAGTTACCATCTAGCCACAGAAGATTTCACAAATGCTCTGCTGAACCAGATTTTTCCAAACTAAGAGACCAAAAAGTCAGACAATGACCTGGAACTTGAAATAAGAGGACCAACGTTTGAGTCCCTACCTGCCATCTGGCAATTTTGTAACCTTAGGTTGGACATTTAATTACTGCAAATTTCTGATCACTTGGACACTAATTAGAAATAATAAACCAGCCTCATTAGGGTGACATTAGGAACAAATTAGACAATGTCAGAAAAAAAATGCTATTAAACTGTAAAGCATGTCATCAGGGTTTTACCAGCAGCGTTACAAAATGCTTATTTATTATGCGGGCGACCATTTCAGTAATAGGAGAAAGCATTAGGAGCGCAAACAACAGAACGTCCAGGGACCTTTCAGGTGGCGGAACATTGCATCTCGGGCTCTTCTGAAGCCAAAGGTCTTCATTGTGGTTCTTGGGAATCAGATAGACCCTCAGGGAAAGAACCATGGAGTCATTTTTTAATCGAGTCACTGTAATAAAAGGCAAAGAATGCCTTCTGCTTCCGCCTCATTCCAGAGTCACCATGATGCTTACAGTAATTACTGGACATTGTTTGCTATATCGATGGCCAACACTCACTCATCATCACAGGAGCCAGGTTTCGAACTTATCTCATTTCAGTGCTTCACAGTTATTATCCCAGTGCATTTACATGGCAGCTTACGAAGCGGGCCCTTCATTTCCCTCATTTGTAGGACGAGGACGTTCAGGCCACATTGGTAGGAAACGCCCCGGAGGTCAGTTCGCTTTCGGTGGAGTTACTCGCAGCCAACCGCAGGCTGAAAACACGGACGGAAAACTCCAGAACTAAACAGCTGTAGGTGTCCCCGGTTAGGCCCTTCCGAGAGGGGGGTAAAATCTCGCGATATCTTGCTTCCCCGCCCCCCCCATGTGACCCATCCCTCCAGCCGGCGGGTCCACGAGGCAGGCGCTCCGCCATCTTGGTTGCAGGACGGCCTGTGCGGTCGCCTCCAGGTGCTTGTGTTCCAGTCCCCCCACCAACCCGAAGGCTCCGTCGCGATGCCTGGTCACCCACCTCCTTCCCCTCGTCTCGCGGGCATGTTACCCTCCGGCTTCGCCACGGAAAGGGTGAGTGCAGCCTAAGGAGGTGCTTTGAGGGGGCGAGGCCATGCTCGTCACTTTTCTTGCAGTGTATTGTTATGTTTTATTAGCTGTCCTTCTTAATCTCTTACTGTGCCTAATTTAGCAATTACAGTGGGGCCTTGACTTACGAGTTTAATTCGTTCGGAGACCGAGCTCGTTAACTCAAATTACTCTATCAACTCAATGCAAAAAATCGGCGAGAGACAGCTGGTTTCTCAAAAAACTCGTTAGTTGGGACACTCGTAAGTCAAGGCCCCACTGTACACTTTATCGTAGGTGGGTAGGTGTGGAAGAGAATATGGTGTATATGGGGTCCGGTACTGTCTGGTTTCAGGCATCCATGGGGTGTCAATGGGGTATCCGCAGGGCATCTATGGGGCATCCGCGGGGTATTCGCGGGGCATCCATGGGGCATCCGCGGGGCATCTATGGGGCATCCGCGGGGTATTCGCGGGGCATCCATGGGGCATCCGCGGGGCATCTATGGGGCATCCATGGGGTATCCGCGGGGCATCCATGGGATATCCGCGGGGCATCCATGGGATATCCGCGGGGCATCCATGGGATATCCGCGGGGCATCCATGGGGCATCCGCCGGGTATCCATGGGGTATCCGCGGGGCATCCATGGGGTTTCCGCGGGGCATCCATGGGGTATCCGCGGGGCATCCATGGGGTTTCCGCGGGGCATCCATGGGGTATCCGCGGGGCATCCATGGGGTATCCGCGGGGCATCCATGGGGTATCCGCGGGGCATCCATGGGGTTTCCGCGGGGCATCCATGGGGTATCCGCGGGGCATCCATGGGGTATCCGCGGGGCATCCATGGGGTTTCCGCGAGGATAAGGGGCGACGACTGTGTGCGGCTTTCAAGGACTGTTGAGAGATTCCTTAGCATCTTGGTGTCAGTTCTAACATTTCCTAATCTCCATGCATCAAGTTGCTCACCACCTCCTTTCATTGCTCTGCCCACGCGATTATTCTCCTCTTCTGTCAACACGGAGACTTAATAGTCTGATTCATCCTGACTGTGCTCAACAGATACTTCCAGACAAATTGCCTGCCCGAGAGGAGTCCTTCAGATATAAATCTCCTGTGTTGTAGTTAGAGAAAACAAAAACAAATAATAATTGCTCGATTGCTCAGTGAGGTACAAAATTCATCCAAATCAAGGTGGATATTGGACAGATCGGTTATCATGCCCATTGGGAGGTGACCCAAACAAAGGGAGACAGCCAGTTCATCTTCAATGAAGGCCGAAGTGAGAGCCCGGGAACATAATCACCCTTTCTTTAAAATGTGTTTCCCTGCTTCTGAAAACATCAAGGGAAATATCAGGTGTGTGTGTGTGTGTGTTTATATCTAACAACATTTAAAATAAATCTTAATGTACATTTTGAAATAAAATTGAACATTTGACCCAGTATAGCAGGCTAATTTTTTAAAAAATATATTTTATTGATTTTTTACAGAGAGGAAGGGAGAGGGATAGAGAGTTAGAAACATTGATGAGAGAGAAACATGGATCAGCTACCTCCTGCACACCCCCTACTGGGGATGTGCCTGCAACCAAGGTACATGCCCCTGACAGGAATCGAACCTGAGACCCTCCAGTCCGCAGGCCGACGCTCTATCCACTGAGCCAAACCAGTCAGAGTGCTTTGATACATTTCACAGTGTTAATTTGGTTTGAGGAAAATCACTTGGTGATCTGGTATATAAAGATGAAATAGCATTAGAGTGCATATGCTTTTAATGATTTTTGTGTCATGGTGATGAACTTGCATTCAATTGTTCACAATCCTTTCTACTGATTCCTTATAGCGTTATTGTAGGATTGAAAATACCTGCTCAAATATTATCCTCATTTCAATTTATTAATTTATCTGGAGCAAGTTTAGTAAAGTGACCTGATTTATGAGCCTTCTGTTAAAAATAGATATTTAATATATGTATGTATATATGTATATAGGACATGTCTATGCCCTGGAAGTATTAAGAAATAAATTATTTTTCTTGCTTTTCATGTTGATATCTGTTGACCTACATCTGGCCAGCTTCCATATAACACATTAGAGAATGCAGTTTTGGAAAACTCATGTGAGGACTTTTGTTGAAAATGGTGGGTAGCAGACAACCACTGTGAAAACCAGGACAGATGTCTTTCCTTATCTACCTGACACCTGTTCCATTGTTTTCTTGGATAACATCAGTTTTGGCTGATAAGCCCCAGGAACTAAGCCATCGTAGGTAAACTAATCATAGGTTATCCTATTCCACTTTGCCAGTGATTGGTTTGGGTGTGACTACCTAGAATTTGAGACATTGGGGACTTTGGGGAGCAGTGGGCTTCTGAGAATAATTTTTCTCCTTGATTGAAGGAGAAAACCATCTGATGAAAGGCCTTTTTCTACCTGTATACCTCCTTTTTAATTTTTTTTAAACTTAAATCTCTATTGTTGAAAGTATTACATATGTCCTCTTTTTTCCCCATTGATCCCTTCTAGCCTGCCCCCACCGATAGCCTCAGGCCTTCCCCACCCTATTGTCAGTGTCCATGGGTTATGTATACTATGTGCATACAAGTTCTTTGTTCTCTTCCCACCCATCTACCTTCCCCTGCCTTCCCTCCAAGATTTGGTAATCTGTTCTCTGCTTTTGTCTCTGGATCTATTTTGTTCATCAGTCTATTTTGTTCATTAGATTCCATGTATGAGATCATGTGATACTTACCTTTCTCTGACTGGCTTATTTTGCTTAGCATAATGCTCAATTAAATTTTTTAACTTATTGATTAGAGAGAATGAGAGAGAGAAATTGATTTGTTCTAACTATTCATTTATTTGGTTGCTTCTTGTATGTGCCGGCTGCAAATGGGACCTGCAACCTTGGTGTATTGGGATGATGCTCTAACCAACTGAGCTACCCGGCCAGGGCTCTGCATACTTTTTTTCATTTTTGGACATATCTAGTGAAGATGTAACGCCTGGATCTGCAGCAACTGTTTTGTGACAAGAGGCAAGCAGCATGAAAATGGGAGCTGGTATGCTAAGAGTGGCACAGAACGAGGAGAGAATCTGTCTGTGACACTGCTGTTGAGCTTTTGAACCAGCTCTGGAACTACTTTACTCTGTACTTTTTGTTAATAAACAATTAAGGCTTTTGTTTCCTTTGCAGTTAAAAACATTCCTTCTCTTTAGGGCCTGGGACGCTATAGTAATGTGTGTGTTGGAGGAGGTTTCCCACTACCAATAAACAAGTCTTCTCATTTCTGACTGAGAGATAGCATCAGATTCCACTGATTAAGGCAGTGGTTCTCAACCTTCTGGCCCTTTAAATACAGTTCCTCATGTTGTGATCCAACCATAAAATTATTTTCGTTGCTAGTTCATAACTGTAATGTTGCTACTGTTATGGATCGTAATGTAAATATCTGATATGCAGGATGGTCTTAGGCGACCCCTGTGAAAGGGTCGTTTGACCACCAAAGGGGTCGCGACCCACAGGTTGAGAACCACTGGATTAAGGGCTCAGTCCCACAAGACTGCCCCCTCCCTCCTCAGACATCAGTAGAAAGTCCAAGCTGTTACCCATACTTCAGACCAATTGGCTATAAATCAGAGGTGTCTACCACCTCCTCCTTGGGTTTAATTAATTTGCTAGAGTAGCTCAGATCTCAGGGAAACATTTTCCTTACTAGATTACCAGTTCATTATAAAAGAATAGAACTGAGGAACATAGGGCAAGGTATGGAGGAAGGGCACCAAGCTTCCATGCACAGGCCCATCAATCTCCTCTAAATTGCCATTGTGTTCACTAACCTAGAAGCTCTCTGAACCCAGTCCTTTTTTTATTTTATTTTATTATGGAGGCTTTATTACAGAGTCATGATTGATCAAATCATTGGCCATTGGAAATTGAACTCAATCACTGAACCTTCAGCCCCTCTGCCCTCTGAGGAGGTCAGGGAGTGAGACTGAAAGTTTCAATCCTCTAATCACAAGGTTGGCTTCACAGGCAAAGAGCCTCGGTCTTTAGGTGAACACAACATCACCTGACATTAACATTTCATTAACATATCATTATTGTTATGATAACAATGTGAACATTATGTTAAATCAATATAAACAAAGATAACTTTAAAGCTCTCTCCACTTAAGAAATTCCAGTGGTTTTAGGAGCTCTATGCCAGAAAGGGGGATGAGGACCAAACTTAAATATCTTACTGTAAATCACATCATCACATCTTATGATACATAGCCTCTCCCAATTTCTCATTGAAATGCCAGTGATGACACAGGAAAAGTACTAGTAACTCATTCTAAAAATGAAACAACTGCAACAAAAAGCCTTTACCTCTACCCTTTTTCCTTTATTAAAAATGGCACAAATTTGGAAGATGTCTCTTGGGAGTTGGAAGAAGGGGAAATCAATCAAAATCAAGCAGAGATGAGCTCCCCAATTTTAGCTTTACTGGGCACAGTACCACTCATTAACCATATTTTCAAGCCTAAACAATTAGCTGGAGTTTCTTCCATGTCCTGCTTATCTTTGCTGAGATCACTTAAGGTGCAGGAAGGATCAGTATTGGTAGCCTTGCCATCACCATAAATGTTTATTCATGGAAATTTTTCCAGAAAAACACCATCCTACTGCAAGTGCTTAGGCCAACTTCCTCAGTGATGACTCAAGGTTCCTAACATCAACACATGTTGAGTAAATATAGGTCAGGGTGATGTAAATTCCTTTTGCCAGCATAAAAGAGTGTATCCTGGGTTTAAACATCCTGTGCTCAAGAAGCACCATAATTCCTTCATATAAATATCCAAACCGCATCGATAAACATGCCCAGTGTATTATTATATGTCACTGGAATCCACAAAGCTGTAATTTATTGCAGAAAGCTAAATTTCCATTTTCTGTCACTTGAATTATCTTAAGAGCCTTCTTATAATGGTAAATTAAAATATCAAATTTTAAAAGCAATTTTATCAACTATATTTACTCATATGCATCATTCCAAAAATAGGATATAGTAAAAAAATTTTAACAAAACTAGGAAACTTGATCATAGACATTCATAAGAAAGGGGGACATTTTATACATAGATTTAAGAGTGCGATTTTGTGTGTGTGTGTGTGTGTGTGTGTGTGTGTGTGTGTATACCAATAACATTCAGGGAATATTGTCATTTATTCATTAAACAAACCATTAGTAACTAAGTAAACTTGCTTATAGATGTTTAACAGATGAAAAAATAAGTCAGGAAAACAATAAAAACAATACAGGAATTAGATCCCATATTGAATAAACTTCCCTTGCATTAAAAACTGTGTAGATGCTCTGTTTGGAAACTTGAAGGCTAACTGCATTTTTAAAATAAATGAAGGGATTGTTACCAATTTTTTGGATAATGTTATTGTGGCTATGTTCTTAAAAGAGGCTTCGTAATTTAGAGATTCTGACTAAAATATTTACACATGAAATGAGTGATATGATGTCTGGAATTTGCTTCAAAACAATATGGGAAGTGTAGTCATAAACTGATCATTGTAGCTGAGTATTGTTACATGGATATATGGTGGTTCATTTTAGTATTTTGTGTATATTTTAAACAACTTTGTAATGGAAATCTCAACTACGTTTTACAAATAGAACATACATGTGTAAATGGCACCCAGATGAAAACAAAATATTACTAGAACCTCAGAAGACCTACTTGTGCTTCTTGTCGTAATACCCGTATTTCCCGAGGATGATCACCATCCTGGCTTCTCACATCAGATCTTTGCCTATTATGTAATTTATATAGATGTAACACTCCTTTGTAGCTAGGATTTTCATTCATTATTAGGATGAGATATTTTGGAATTGGTTTATGTAATTGTAAATCATTCATTCTCACTGATGCATATATTCCAATGTGTGAATCTACCACCATTCACCTGCCCCTTCCACCTTTGATTGACATTTGGAATTCTCATGTGTTTTGCTTTACAAATAGTGCCACTGTGAAAATTCTATTTCATGTCCATTGGCAAATGTATGTTCATGGGTTTTTTCGTTGTTGTTGCTGTTGTCGAGTATATACCTAGAATTATTGGATCATAGGTAAGTATATGTGCAGTTACAATAGATGCTTCTAAACTAATTTCCAAATGGGTTATACCAATTTATATTCACACCTGCATTGTATAAGTGTTCCAGTTTATCCATATCTTGGTCAATACTTGGCATTTTCCATCTTTTTTTATGTTTTATTTCTGGCAGGAGTATTGGGGTATCATGTTGTAGTTTAAATTTTCAATTCCCTAATAACAGTGAGCACTTATTACAGGTTTACTGACTATTTGACTATCCTCTTTGGTGATGTATATGTTAAAATATTTTATCAAAATATTTCAGATGTCTATGTTTTTCGATGGATTGGTAAAAGTTCTTTATATCTCCTAGAGAAGAGTCTTTTTTCAGTATATGTAAGAGAATGCCTTTCATTCTGAGTTGTTTTTATTCTCTCTCAGTGGCATCTTTTTAAAAAAATTTTTATTGTTGAGAGTATTACATATGTCCCTTATTTCCCTCATTAACCCCTCCAGCCCACCCCCACCCTCCACCCCAGGCTTTCACCACCTAATTGTCCTTGTCCATGGGTTATGCATATATAGTGGCATCTTTTGATATACAGATGTTCTTAATTTTAACATACTCTTCTTTGTCAACTATTTTCTTTATTTCAGTGCATCCTGAGTTAAGTATTTTAAACAGTCTCTGCCTATTTCAAGTCACAAAGATGACTTCTTACATTTCTTACAAAAAGCTTTGATATTTCATCAGTCACATATAGATCTACAGCCTATATGGAATTGATTTTTATATGTGTTGTGAAGTGGGGAGTCAAAGTACACTTGTCCCTCATATGAACATGTAATTAATAACCCAGCACCGTTATTAGAAAGCTGTTTTCATCTAGTGTACTTTCCAGGTCAGCTTGGTCATAACGCAGGTGTCAAAATATCTGTAGGTTTGTTTCTGGCGTATAGATTCAATCCCTATGCTCAGTTTGCTTACTGTTGCACTGGTGAAACACTACCTTACTGCTGTTGATGGATTTTTAATAACCTTTCTGTTAACCCCAATATCTAGATCATTCATGGGTCTGTTCTCTGTCTAGAAATTGTTGATTATGTGTGGGACAAAAATACTGTAAAGAACCATACAGACTCTAGTTGAAAGAACCATAAAGGCTGTAGTTGATGTAATTTCTCACCAGAGAGGTTTTCATATTTCCTTTCTTAGGAAGAGAGGGAGAAAAAAATGAACAATTCAGTCAAGGATTGTGCTGAGTCAGGGGCTGGGTTGAAGTTTTAATGGGGTTTATTCTAGGTCTGATTCAGAGGTATTTTAATGGGAGCTTTCATTGAGATGTTTTGGTGCTTGCCTGCGTAGTCTTGAAACATTGTAAATTTTTTTGCCTTTGGAGTTTCTCGGGTGGTCTTTTTAGATGCTACTAAACTAATTGCCAAATGGGTTATACATAGCTTTACATCCTGGCAAGGATCTTGAGGAATACTGGCTGTGTTTTTAGGCAGTGAAACTGCCCAGGATCCCACTCTGCCTTTTAGAAGTGTTTTATATTCTTCCTCAGCTTCCTCTGCAGACCTGGGACTTAGAAAATGGCCCATGGGAAAATTTACCATGCACTGAAACCCCTTAAGTCTCCAATTTATTATTCTATCCCCATATAACCACTAAAACCTTTGCCTGTCTCTCCTTTCTCCTGTAAAATCCCTCTGTGTCTTCTAAAGTCTATTCTCAGCCATGCTCAGAATTTTCAGATACTCCCAGAGGAAAAACATCTGACTTCATCAGTTTACTTTAGAAGGGTGTCACCTCTCTATAACTTCCTGTCCTACTGCCTCCATTATTTACAATTTGAGGAGTTAATGCCCCATGGATTCATGGGACCAAAATAGATGTCAGGGAGTCTGGAAATCAACAAAAATTGTATTGTTTTATTCATGTGTATATAATTTTTTCCCTTGGGGAATACAAATTTTATCAGGTTCTCAGAGGAGTTCATGACTCAAGTGAAATTCAAAATTACCACTTTAGCCATTGTTCAGTAAATGTCTTTGGTATATTTTGAGGTGGACATTTGTGATTATCTTTCTGACCATCCATCCTCCCCCTTTTCAGGAATAGCCACAATTTTTATTTGAGGATCAAGTTCCCACTATTCTTCATGCCTGAAACAGTTTCAACTTTGGTGAGAGCCAGTATATTGCCTTTTTGCTTAAGAGAATTTAGGTTGGAATTTCTGCAACCTGCAACCAAAACCCTCCAATGACTAACTCACTTTATCATACATTCTTTATCCTCAACTACTTGACTTTGTTTTTGCAGACAAGACCACATGTTGGCTGTAGACAAAACCCAAGGTTGGCCAATAGAAGTTGCTGTCATTTGCTGGAACAGATTATGATATGGGGAAACACCAACCTTGTGTTAGTTTTGAGTCTCCATCAGTTGATTTTGTTATCAGTACTTCCCCTATTTTTGCTATTATCATAACTGTTTACCTTTCCTGCCACTGCTTCCTGCCCTCAGTGGTCATGCTTGCTTACATGACATTGCAAACTTAACATTCCTCCTTCCTGGAGAGTAGGAGAGATCACTTTTTGTCTTCCTTTAATAGTATATTCTTCTAGGTACTCATTGTTTTATTTTCTGGCTTTTTGCCCTATGAAGGGAAGATTCTTAAATAAGGATTATGAAATTCAACTTCTGCTCTACAGACTGTTGTGTTTTTCCAATTACTGCTAACATACAATATTAATTACAGGTGTACAGCATAGTAATTAGACATTCATATATACCTTATGAAGCAGACTGGTTCTTTGTTAATGCTTCTTGGGAGATGCAGAGAAGGTCGGAACTATATACTGAAGCACTGGATAATAACTCTCAACCACATTATTTAAACCCCCACTATGAGAATACTCCTAACCTAGATGGAATCAGTCCTACTCTTCTGTAGACATTTTTTTTCTTTTTATACTTCATAATGGGAAGTTGTACATACTGAAAAGTAGATGGACAAAGCATGTGGTTATATAGCATGACAGCACTTACCCTCCTACTGAAACAACCAGAAAAAGTCAGATAAATTATGCAAACTAGATTTTTAAAGGTAGCAATGAGGATATTTCTTTTAACTTTTCAACGCTCATATTTCTTTTAGGCAGTGCTGGATTTCAGTTACAGATTGATAGCTAAACATAGTTGAAATGAAGATTTCTAATTGTGCTGAGCTGGTTATTTAACTCCCTTAGAACTGCACATGAAGAGGTAGAGTGGAATGTTATAAATGGGTTGAGCCAGTTTGGTATTGCATAAATCTTAGGTCCTCTTTGGTGGACAGCAGTCATAGAAAAGACTGCAAAGGTTTGGCCACTCCTCCATGATCTTTTTACCAGGTATAATACAAACAAGTATCAGACCACATTCTGTCTACAGACACTCATCAACAAATTGTTTAATGTCTATAAAATCTAGCTCTGTCCACCATCCTTCTAATGAATGGTTGGCCATGGGGCCATGGGCTCAGTCCTTGAAAGTTCTCACTGAGAGTGCAGGGCACAGGCCTTGCTAGATTCTCTTCTCCTGTTCATGCAAGGATAGAACATACTTCTCAATCACTTTAGTCAAGCCACATACTTTGGATACTTTATACCAATGAGCTGTTACTTATAATATGTAAGCCACAAATTTCACCAGTAAAAACTGTTTCTGGTGTTTCCTAAACTACCTAATAAAGCCTCAGATGTTGTTTAAGATGCAGGCAATTGAAGTGCTTATTGAAGCCACTGGTGAGGTGTAGCTTTTTTTTGATGTGACCCAGTTTAACTCTGATAAGATATCTTGTCAGTGCAAAGGGAAGTGATGCCACTCTCTCCCTTGTTCTGAATACAAGGACAATCACTTGCACTACCTTTAATGTGGTAAATGGGTCCTTATGCATTTGATGTTCAACAGATGGAAAGGTAAGAACAAAACTGAGGTTGTTCATTGGGGATTCCCCAGCCCCTCCTTCCACGAAGCCTGTGTAGCATCTAAGTGTACATCTATGACATTAGAGAGGTAATATAACAACCTAACGCCCTTAAACACATCCCTTTCTGCTTAAATTAGGTTGAATGAATTCTGTTGTCTGCAACTGAGAACATGTACAGATACAAGGTCCAAGGGCAGTATTCTGCAGCACTCTGCTAAGATCTTCATCAGCCCATGTATGTGCCTTCACAGGGCACATGTCACAAATCAGTTCCTAGTGCACTTAACCAATAAAACATGCGATATTATACTAAAATCACATTGATCTTGTATTTTGGGGATACCATAGTGTGGGGAGGAAGGATTAACCCCAGTGAACTGTCATAGAGTCCCCAGGATATGCCTTGAATTGGTGATGGGCTGAGTCATTCCCTGAGGCTCTAAGGTGTCAACCTTGACCTGCAACTGGAAACATAGGAATCTGGAACTGGGTAGCAGGGACCTGAGGGGGTCTTAGAAGTTTGAACCAGGAGAGTTTGATTATTTTGTTTTATTGGATTTGAGCTCTAAATAGGGATTTTTAACAATTTCCAAGAAAAGGACAAGATGGAAAGAAAACAAAATCCCATTAAGTGGCAAAATAATGATACAAATAAGAACTATTCTGGGAACCAGGAATCCAAAGTGAGGATTCTGTGTTGGTTGTGCTTGCCTTGGCCTTGCATAGAAATTTCTCATGCAAAGATATATTTTCTTAAATATGCCTTTCTCCCCAGCCTCTTTTAAGTAATATTCTTTGTGAAAAGGTTAGACTCCTTTGGAGGGGTGGGGGGAGAGGGGGGGAAAGGATTTGGTGTTCTGGGGCCTAGTACTTTAAAGAAGGGACAGCGAATTTTAAGAAGCCAGGCCAGAAGATAGTCTCTTGGGATGGGTATAAAAAAGACAAAGGCCATGAGACCAGGTCTGCAGCTCTGACTGTCACATTCCAGGGATCTCTCCAGTGACCGGGCCTGTTCACACTACAGGAGTCAATGTATTTCACCTGCATAAGGAATGTCCTTATTCTCAACCATTGGAGAGTGCTTTTTCATTAAAGTAAATATACTTTCTTTTAAACATTAAAAGATAATATATCAAAAAGGTACTTTTGCTTTTAGGGTCTTAGAAGACCCAATTTGCTTCAAATGACATAATGTACCAACAGCAGCTCACAGTGCCATAATTACTGCTGTTCTTGGGATTAGTCAAACAACTTCTGAGGATCCCCTTCTCGTCTCAGCTGACCTTGAGAAATCTCTTCTCCCTCCTAAATTATTGCTGTTGAACTCTGTAAGGTAAACCCTTTCCTTTGTCTCTGTGTTATCAGCTTCCAATTACTGTTGCTGCCCCCACTCCAGGTTTCACATTATTCTAACTTAGGGCTAAGGTTTCTTCAGCACTTTTCTGAACAAGAAACTTCAAGTCATTGTGAGAAGCTTAATAATATTAAAATTGTACTCTCAGAGAGCACTTTCCATCTTCCAACTGCTTAATGCTGCCCATATCCACTGGATGAAGATGATGAGGCTTTTAAAACCCATTAGCTTTCCGAGAGCATCCCCCTTCCTTCCTTGGATCCCGATCATTTTCAGGCTGTTTTCTTCTGGGAATGTGGCACCAGGAACAATTAAGCCCATTAGAAAGTGTTCTCTAAGTCCACCTTGATCTCAGGTCCAGCTCTTTATAGAAATCTCAACTTAAGCTTTTCTCAGATACAATTTCTTATTAAATTTTAGCTAGAAAGACTCCTCATTCAGACATCCAGTCATATAAATTAGATTACATTAGAAAAGATTGAGAATAAAAGGTTTTCCCCCTTTTTTTGCAGAAGTTTAAAGCTATGTTCTTAGGACAGAGTTCAGGAATATCATAATTAAGAAAATAGGTTATTTTTAAAGATCATAACTTAAAATCTTTATAAAATCTGAGTTAAATATTTTTTGTGACTTCCAAATGTCTTTCATATTCATGCATTATGCTGCTACTTGTGTAGAGCGGTCATAGTGTCATGCTAAATAACTGAGGGAGTGATACATATTAAATAGACCAGGAAGGTGCTCTAGGAAAATGAACCACACCCGGGTCACATAATGGTGACTCTATCATATATAAAGAATTCTAAGATTCTTTTTTTTAAGATTTCCAACTTTTTGGAATATTTCCAACTTTAATGCTCAAGTAAGAGTATTAATCAAAACAACTATCAGCATGTCTTCATGAAACAATTTTTAGTACCAAAATTGTAGATAATAGAATGGAATAGATTTTGTTTTATAATATATTTAATCCTCACCCAAGGACATGCTTAGATATAGAAAGGGAGAGAAAGAGAGAGAGCATTGATGTGAGAAATACTGATCAGTTGCCTTCTGTACATGCCCTGACTGGGGATCCAACCTGCAATCCAGATATGTGCCCTGACTGGGAATTGAACCTGGAACCTCTCAGTACACATGACAATGCTTAACCAACTGAGCCGCACTGGTCAGGGCTGTTTTATTATTTTTTTAATACCCTGATTATAGGGTCCTTTTTTCGTTTTGCTGAGGACGGATAAAAACTTCATTACAGCCCATCAGGGTTGTTGTTTAGAATCTACTGAGCTTTTGTGTTCATTACTATCCGTTTTGAAACTGAGCGCCATAAAAGCTACAGAGAAATTGTGAGGAGAGAATGGAGAAGAAAGAGAAATTTTCAACAAAACACTGATGAGAAGAAATTTAGAGACCTTTGAAGAAGGTTCTGAGCAAAAGCAGAATTAATTGAAAAGGATTATATTGTACACCCATGTTTATGTCCATAGCAGCATTATTCACAATAGCCAAGAGGTGAAAGCAACCCAAGTGTTTATTGACAGATGACTGTATAATCAAAATGTGGTGTATACATACAATGGAATATTATTAAACCTTCAAAAACAAGGACATTCTGACACATCCTATATAATAAAAGCCTAATATGCAAATTGTCCCCTAGACCAGGAGTTCGACCGGGAGTTTGACTGCTTGCTATGATTTGTGCTGACCACTAACGGGTGGCATGGAACATGGTGGGCGTCGGCGACGTAGCGCTAGCAGTGGGCGTCAGTGGAGGTGCTGCTGACCCCAGTGGGCCCCAACGAGAACGGCACTGCGGTGGGATGGTGGAACAGGTGATCAAGGGCACCAAGCCAAGGCGGGTGTGAGCGGGGCCCAATAGCTTTGCCAATCACCTTGTAGATGGCGACCAGTGGCGGTGGCTGGGGGCACGGCTGCTGCCTGGCTCCCAGGCACTGAGGGAGCTGGGCGGGGGTCTGATGACTCAGGCGTAGGGGGGTGACCAATCAGGTGCTGCCCAGGGCCCAGAGGTCAGCTGGGATCTGCCCTTCCATGCCAGACGCTTGCACTTTGATTGCCAGCCAGGCCTAGGGATTGCACCCATGCATGAATTATGTGCACCAGGCCTCTAGTCTATAATATTGATTAACCTTGAAGACATGATATTAACTGAAATGAGCCAGTCACAAAGAGACCATTTGTATAATTCCACATATATGAGTTACCTAGAGTAATCAAATTCATAGAGATAGAAAGTAGAATGGTGGGCTGAGGGAGGAGGTTTGGGCAGTTGTTTCATGGGTGCACAGTTTCAGTTTTGCAAAATAAAAAGAGTTCAGGAGATTGGTTGCACCACAATGTGAATGTACTTATTACTGAGCTGTAAATGTAAAAATGGTTAAGGTGGGAAATTTTATGTAATGTGTATTTTATAACAATTTTTTAAAGTGAAATGGATGATAATATTAAGAAAACCTTAGGTGTGAAACAATGTTTTGTTTGTTATTTTTAATATTAGTTCCTCTAAAGCAGTGGTTGGCAAACTGCGGCTCGGCAAACCGTGGCTCACGAGCCACATGAGGCTCTTTGGCCCCTTGAGTGTGGCTCTTCCACAAAATACCGGCTCTTCCACAAAATACCAACTTCTGCACATGGGCCATGAAGTTTCAATCACATTGTATGTGCGCACCCGCACGTGGTATTTTGTGGAAGAGCCACACGCAAGGGGCCAAAGAGCTGCATGTGGCTTGCGAGCCCCGGTTTGCCGACCACGGCTCTAGAGTGCTAAAGGTATATGTAATCTACACTAATAAAAGAGAAACATGGTAATTAGCGTACGACCGTTACCCTTCCCATTGGCTAATCAGCATATCCTTATGCAAATTAACTGTCAGCCAAGATGGCGGCCAGCAGCCATGCACTGAAGTGAACAGGGAGGCTTGCTTGCTCCAGTGATGGCAGACTCCAACGTTCCCCGCCTGACTTGCCGGCCTCTCAGCTGCAACTCTAAGCAACTATGTTGCAAATATAGAAGCTAAACAAAACCCCAGAAACCGGCTTTCAGTCAGCCGGGCTTCAGCCAGCTGGACTGAAACATTGTATCAAATACAGAAGGTAAAGGCCAGAAACCTGCTTTCAGCAGCGAGGCCTCAGAGCTAAAGCTGGCCCAGAATAGAAAAAAAAGAAAAGAAAAAAAGGAGCAGTTGGGAGCTTCAGTCACCCGCCAGCCTGAAAACGGCCCTCAGCCCCTTAGCCAGACTGGCCAGGCACCCCAGTGGGGACCCCCACCCTGATCCAGGACACCCTTCAGGACAAACCAGCCGGCCCCCACCCGTGCACCAGGCCTCTATTCTATATAGTAAAAGGGTAATATGCCTCCCAGCACCGGGATCAGCGTGACAGGGGGCAGCACCCAAACCCCCTGATCGCCCTGCGGCTCTGTGTGTGACAGGGGGCGGAGCCACTACCTCCCTATCTGCCCTGCTCTGTTTGTGACAGGGGAAGGCGCCCCAACCCCCTGATCAGCCCTGCTCTGTGCCTGATACGGGGGAGCTCCCCAACCCCCTGATCGCCCTGCGGCTCTGTGTTTGACAGGGTGCGGCGCACCAACCCCCTGATCGGCCCTGCTCTGTGTGTGACAGGGTGCGGCGCCTCAACCCCCCCCCCTCCCCATGGGCCCTGCTCTGTGTGTGACAGGGTAGAGCCATAACCTCCCCATTGGCCCTGCCCTGAGTGTGACAGTGGCAGCGCCCCAACCCCCTGATCGGCCCTGCTCTGTGGGTGATAGAGGGCGGTGCCCCAACCCCCTGATCGACCCTGCTCTTTGTGTGACAGGGTACGAGCCCCAACCCCCCTGATGGCCCCTTCTCTGTGAGTGACAGGGGGCAGCGCCCCAACCCCCTGATCGGCCCTGCTCTGTGAGTGACAGGGGGCAGCGCCCCAACCCCCTGATTGGCCCTGCTCTGTGCATGACAGGGGGTGGCACCGCAACCTCCCCATCAACCCTGCCTTTAGTGTGACAGGGGGCGGTGCCCCAACCCCCCAATCGGCCCTAGCCTGAGCGTGACTGAGGGTGGCATCGCAACCTCCAGATCCACCCTGCTCTGTGCATGACAGGGGGCGGCGCCCCAACTCCCCAGTCGGCCCTGCTCTGAGCCCGACCAGGGGCTGCACCTAGGGATTGGGCATGCCCTCTGCCACCCGGGAGCATGCCTAAGCCAGCAGGTCGTTATCTCCCGAGGGGTCCCAGACTGTGAGAGGGCACAGGCTGGGCTGGGGGACCCCCTTCTCCCTCCGAGTGCACAAATTTTTGTGCACCAGGCCTCTAGTCTATATAATAAAGAGCCAGGGTTGTAAGGACCAATTACGACCAAAGGCTCTACCAGACTGGAAGTCAGACTGGGGCATTGTGGGCGCCCCAACCCAGCACTGACTGCCTAGGGGGCTGCGGATCAGGTCCGGAGAGAGGCCTGCAGCAAGAGAGGCAGGGTCTGATCCGTAGCCTTTGTGGCAGCTGTTGAACAGAACTTGCCTCTCTTTCTCTCCCTGCCTGATCAACAGGCGCACCTCCATTTCTCTCCAGACCTCTACTGGGGCTGCTAATCAGCCCTGCCTTTTTGATCAGACCCTGTTGATAGGCCCAGAGACGCTGACTGGCATAGAAACTGACCAATCAGAACCAAATTTGGGTCAACTGTCAGGAGCCAATGGCTGCCTAGGGGCGGAGCTTTTGACGCTGACTGGCATAGAAATGACCAATCAGAACCAGATTGGCCAGTAGAGGAGGGCAGTTGGGGGCAAGATCAGACCTGCAGGGGAGGGCAGTTAGGGGAGGTCAGACAGGCAGAGGGGCGATCAGGCCAGCAGGGGAGAGCATTTGGGGCGAGATCAGGCAGGCAGGCAGAGGCAGTTAGGGGCAATCAGGCAGGCAGAGGCAGTTAGGGGTGATCACACAGGCCGGCAGAGAGGTTAGGGGCGATCAGGCAGGCAGGCAGAGGGATTAGGGGCAATCAGGCAGGCAGGCAGGTGAGTGGTTAGGAGCTAGCGGTCCCAGATTGTGAGAGGGGTTCCTGATTGTAGTGGGTGCAGGCTGGGCTGAGGGAACCCCCCTCCTCCATGAACGAATTTCGTGCACTGGGCCTCTAGTATCATATAGCAGGGTAGGAGCCAGATGACTTGACACTTCTGTCCTGGATGAGTATATAAACAGGTTGTTTATTTTGGCCCCTGAGAAATATTAAATGTTCCCTTGGCTCGATCATGGGATTTACTCTTTAAGGCTCTCTAGTGGGTAATTGTATTACTCCACAAGCCCTCCAGCATGCATGCAGATCCATCAGCTGTTTATTGCTCTACTTTTCTATATCAGTGTACAGCCAAGAACCACCAAGCATTTAAGAAAATATTCTAAGTTGAAAGCTAGAAGGAAAAGGAACAAGTGGGGAAAAAAGGTAAGGTATAGAGATAAGAGAGAGGGAAGAAAATATTTTTTTAAAGAAAGAAAAGACATTAATATCATAAAGAGAGAAGGGAAGATATTGCATCCTTGGAAAAAAGGATATTTAGAGAAAAAATCTTAGAATAATATATAAAAGATAATTTCAGAAATTTTCAAAATTAAATAAAAATTTAGGAAATAAGATTGAAAAAAATCTTACAGAAAGTAGGGAAAACAGAGAACTAGACGGAAAATAGCGAGAAGATAAGGTAACTAGAGGACATCCAGATATTTGTACTTATATATAAAGGAACAGAGACAATGCAAGGGAGAAAATAATTCAAGAAAATTTCAAGATATGGGTTTGCAGATAAAAGGATTTATTAGGTACCCAGCATAATATGTAAAAGTGCAGCAACACTGCAGAAAAACAAACTTCTAAATGAGAAAAGAAATCAAAATGATGTTTATAAAAAGAAAGAGAAATGATTTTTAAAAATTAATAGAGACTTCTCAACAGCAACATTGGAAGATATAAGATAATGGATTAACATCTTCAAAATTATGAAAGTTTACCACCAAACTAAAATTTTATACCTGGAACAACTATCTAAGAAGTGTTCAGATGGTATTAATAGCAAGCTCTTAACCCCCATGTTTTCTATTTAACGAAGCTAAAAGAGGATATGTCACATATCAAGGGATTAGAGAGAAAAAGAAGGCATGGAACTCAGGATGCAAGAGATTCAGGTCAGGAGAGATGATGGTAATCACCAAGATGATGGTGGAAGAAGATTTCTTTCTTGCTGTAAGATCAAGGAAAAACCATCCAGACTAAAGCAGGTCAGAAGCCTCTGAGAGAGTCTTATTCATGAAGATAAAAGTGGTAGATTCTCTATAAGTGTTTGAACATACTGAGAGGAGATTTACATAACTGAAGGGGGTTAAATAAGTAATAAATACATATAAAAGTTAGCAAACAAAAAAATAGACAATTGTTAATTCCAGTGAAAATAAAGCATATAGAACAGGAAAAATAATTATTATATATTAAAATGTTAAGCTTTCAAGAGCATTTACATCATACTACTAATGTAAAATAATGACAAAGTTTTAGGAAGTATGCTTGTGTGTGCATGATAGTAAGAAAGTGAAAAACAGCCCTGGCCGGTTTGGCTCAGTGGATGGAGCGTCAGCCTGAGGACTAAAAGGTCCCAGGTTCGATTCTGGTCAAGGGCATGTACCTTGGTTGTGGGCACTTCCCCAGTAGGAGATGTGCAAGAGGCAGCTAATCAATGTTTCTCTTGCATCGATGCTTCTAACTCTCTATCCCTCTCCCTTCCTCTCTGTAAAATATTAATAAAATATATACAAAAAAAAAAGAAAAAGAAAAAAAGAAAGTGAAAAACAGCTGATGCCTGTCTTCTATTTTCAGTGGAGGACTAAAATTGAAACGTTAATAATACAACCAAGAACAATATTTTTTGAGATATAGAGATAACTATCAAAATAGTTAGATTAAACTTGTTGCCTTTCTGGGATAGAAAATAAAGGTAGTATGTATAAGATTATTTTAAATATCTTTTTACTTATTTCAGAGAGAGAGGAAGGGAAAGCGAGAAAGAGAAATGTCGATATGAGAGGGATACATCAATAAGTTGCCTCCTGTTGAACTCACAACCTGGGCATGTGCCCTGACCAGGAATTGAACCAGTGTCCTTTTGGTGCATGGACAGTGCCCAACCAAATGAGCCATACTGGCCAGGGCAAGACTGTTTTTTAAGGCATTCGAAACTATTTTATTTGGTTCAAACATGTACAACTTTGATAAATTTTTTTAAAACGTTAGGATATTATATTAGAATACACTATTGACCTCTGCCAAAATGGCAGCCCTCTTAAAGTAATTAATGTGGTTCTTATTTCCCATGTGAAAACAAATGTCCCCACCAACTTCTGGAGCCAGTGGTGGTGGCCACCCAACTGACTTCTAAATCCTCTCTCTTCATAGCAAATTTTTTTTTTATGTAAGAAGACAGGAAACAGTAAACATGGATAATTGAAATAGAAGTAATATAATAACCTGTATATACCAAGGGTAATCACCAAGTGCCAACTGACATTTCCCGAGAAATTTAAACACCAAAGAACATACATCACAGATCTTGTCCTGACAAATTGAGAAAATTCAATCAACACTCCGAATATTGTTAAATTTTCACATCAAACATTTCCATTACTTAGGAAGGGAAAGAGGAATAAAGGAAATAATAGCTAAGCCTTGAGCTGTGCACAGTGATGTTTTATGCCTGCATAAACTGATATTTACAAATGTGAAGAAATTAGAGCTATAAGGAACCTGAGACATAACCTAGTATTAAAGCATTGTGGATTTTTAGCTCTGATGTATGGAAGTATTCTAAAACCCAGAGTAATTAGTTGACTGGCCTGCATTGATTTGATTAAAGACTAATTTTAAAATAAGGCACATTTATTATATTATAGTGGGTTATTTATACAGACATACATTTTACAGAGTATGTATGAAACTACAAGTAAGCTTTTATTTTGGCTCCTGGCCTCCCAGAACCCAATTGTAGGAAGAGGGAGAATTCCTGGATAAAGGGGAAGAAATGGATTCTCGGCCAGTTTCACTGCAACCCAATAGAGGAGAAAGGGATGGTAGTAGTTATAGGGAAGCCAAATTCCCCTCCCCCCCCCAAAATATAGGTTCTTGAAGCATCCGGTTATTTTATCTGGCCAGAATGACAGAACTTTCTTAGAGGGACAGGGCAAGGGGAACAGCTGCATGAGCCTCTGAGTCACAGTGATCTGGCTCTTAGGCCCCTGTTATAGACCTAGCAGGCCATCGTCCTGCCTCCTACCTGCAGTGCCTGGCCACAAGAGGACCAGGTTTAAGGGAAAGGCTACCCAACAACATAAAGGGAGACCAGACAAAGTCTCGAGCACTCCTAGGAAAAAAAATCCTTTAAAGCAACATATGTGAAATCAACCACAACACATATTTTAAACATACATCAAGAGCTAAAAGTTCACAGTGCTCTATTGTGAAATTTCATCAGTTAACTAGGTATCTCAAACTTAAAGTCTCAGAATCAGCCAAAGAATGTTTTCTTGCAAAGTGATTTTGGCGTGGAAGGGCAAATGACTCTGAAGGGTTGTATCCCAGAAACTCCAAGACATTGCCAGAAGTCAGTTAAGTCAGGATTCAAATCCAGACCTTCTGACTCCTGATTATTTGTCCTTTCCACTTGATCAATTTATGTTCTTTACAGAAGACATTTGCATATCCCAGAACTATGAAACAGACTCAAGTCCTGGTGATGGTATAGTTCCTACTAATTGTAACATTTATCACAGATACCTAGCATACAGTGCCACAAAACCTGGTTCTGTCCTTTCAGATGAGGTGGTTACTGGTTGATTCACATGTCTTTTAACCCTAACCTGTCTCTCCAGCCACAGCTTCCATTTCTCACCACTCTCCTTGTCCCCCAATCACAGAGAACCACTTCTACATCCTTTGGCTTCTCTCCACCTCGGGTACACCTGTGTCCCCTTCCATGTCTGGCCACCGCCAATCATCACTCAGGATAAGGTGGATCATCCTCCTGAAGCCTTCCTTTCCCAACTCCACCCATCCTTTCCCTTCTCCAAGCCCACTCAGGCTAAAGACTCTCTGTGTCCATAGAATTCTATCCACCTCTATTATCTCACTTTATTCAAGGATTGTAACCCCTTTGAGAGCATGGAATAGATAATCTTTCAACACTATGCAGAATGAGTGTCAGGCCTCGATGTCATAAGCCAGTACCCATAGTATACTAAGCCCACAAAAGTGTGTGGTTCAACTTGCATAGGAGTACAATTTAACATCTGTAGGGAGCGGCTATAGGATTAAGCCTTGGATTGACCTGTTGGCAAAACCACAAACAAGTGCCAGCTTAGAGGGCACAGCCCTCTTAGCATAATTAGGCTTGACCTTATGACTCTCCCTAGATCAGTGATGGCGAACCTATGACACGCGTGTCAGAGGTGACACGCGAACTCATTTTTTGGTTGATTTTTCTTTGTTAAATGGCATTTAAATATATAAAATAAATATCAGAAATGTAAGTCTTTGTTTTACTATGGTTGCAAATATCAAAAAATTTCTATATGTGACATGGCACCAGAGTTAAGTTAGGATTTTTCAAAATGCTGGCACGCGAGCTCAAAAGGTTCGCCATCACTGCCCTAGATCTTATCTGGGAAGCTAATGGACTGAGGGAGGTGCAGCAAGCGCTGCCAAAACAAGTGAAACTCACAAGAACATTGTAACTATGGTGACTACTACCTGTTTACCTCTGGCTATAAAATAAAGGCTCAGCTTGCCTCTGGATCTCTCTCCGTGGCCTCAGCCAGGCACAGGAAGATCCACCTAGACCCCACTTATTCTCTTTGTCTGTCTTTTCTACATCCTTCGCCGCCCCCGCCCCCCCTCAAGCTCACTGAACCCTTGGCTGTGCTGGCACGCCACAAACATCAAAATCAGGACACCCACGTGGGCCAGCATTCCTGCATGGTGATGACTCCAAGCCACAGGCAGCTAGCTGTAGAGTCTTCAGCTCACCACAGTCCTCACACTCTATTGGCTTCCAGTGCTTCCTGTCGGTTAGCATGTTTCTTTGACTTACCTGTCCACCATCTTTTCTGGCTGTAAGACTTACTGGCTGTTATGGGCATTTGACCTGAATCCATGCTAAATGAGCAATAAATGTGTTTAGAATGAATAAAGACATTTATAGATTAAAATATATGACTGAAAAAGAAGGCTCTACAAAAGAGAAGAGGATTTGTGCCCTTTAATGGGAAGAGGATGGGATAAAGTGGATTTTTGAAATTCTAATTACTACATCCCAAGCCAAGTTAATTATTTTCATGATTTCAAATGTCTCCAAGTGGTTCTCTACTTTTTTCAAGGCAGCATTAATCCCTGTGTTCATATGAGTCATTCCATGTTCATCTCAAATCCGTCCCATGAATGTATAGTAACTAAATTTATCCTGTTGAAGAAATCAGAACTGTCACTTATAGGTGCCAAGGTTATGTTGTAAAGTTTATACAAAGCAAATTACAAATACCTCCCAATAAGAGGCTCTCGTTAACTTGAAAAGATTCTATGGTAACCCATTTATCACAAAACCCTGTATTCTCAAGAAAGGACTCAGACTTAATAGTAACCTTTTCATCAGAATCTTAGTTATATTAGCTCATGACTGCTATTTGGCATCTCTTCCCATCCTGTCCACAAAGCAAATTATTTCCTGAAGTAATTTTTGTTGGTATATACGTCAGGAAGCCACTTCTAATTGCAGTGAAACAATGCTGTTTAAAAAGCCACCATTTTGGCCCTGGCTGGAGTGGCTCAATTGGTTGAGCATTATCCCATGCACTGAAGGGTTGCAGGTTTGATTCCCAGTTGGGCCACATACCCAGGTTGCGTGCGGTTCCATCCCTAGTAGGTAGGCAACCTGTCGTCTCTCTCTCTCTCTCTCTCCATTCCACTCTAAAAAAATCATTAAAAACATATTTAAAATAATAATAATAAAACCACCATCTTCATCCTGGAACAGAGAGGTAAGTCCCTTTTTCCCCAACAAGGTCCAAGCAGCACATGGGGAAAATTTTTATGCTCCATTTGCTTCTTGAACACAAGAGAATGGATATGGCATTTAAAGTGTTCAGTAAAACATCTTTCAGAAAATCACTATTTACAAATAAAATTATCCCAAAATACATAAATATTTTTCCACAACACATGTAGTGGTAAGCAGTACAGTAGTCCCCCCCTCATCTATAAGGGATATGCTCCAAGACCTCCAATAAATGCTTGAAACCAAGGATAGCATTGAACCCCATATAATGTTTTTACTATACATACGTACACTTTCCGGCTTCACTTTGGCATATCTGAATTGGCAGCATCACTATTCTTGCTCTTTGGGGCCATTATTAAAATAAGGATGAACTGAACACAAGCATTGGGTGACCAGGAGAGTTGATCTGATGACTGAGCGGCTACTAAGTGACTAGCGGTAGGGGAGCATCTATACTATAGATTCTATAGTATGGAGATGCTGGACAAAGGGATGAGTTACACAAAGGGATGAGTTACATCTTAGGTGGGACAGAGTAGTTTGGCTCACGATTTCATCAAGCTACTCGGAATAGCATGCAATTTTAAACTTCCCATTTAGTATTTTCAGACCTTAGTTAACCTCAGCTAACTAAAACCTCAGGAAGGGAAACTGTGGTAAGGGGGGAGGGTACTGTACATATTTGAGAGATTATGAGAAAATTAACCCTTAGAAATCAAAAAAGTATATGTAAATGATTTATTGTAATCAGAGAATGATAAATATATTTGACTTTAGTGACCATCGTGTTTCTAGGTGACAGGACTTCATTATGTGAATGTCTAGGAGTAGGGCCTCTGTATGAGGAGGCAGGAACCTGGCATTAGGCTGACAGACCTTGAGGCATGACACCCAGCATACATTCAAGGGAGTCCTGTGATTTGGCTCTACAATCAGGGTCTTTTTTCTGTCCAGGATATTATTAATGAAAAGCTACAAACATATGTTGACATATGTATTCCTGTTAATTGTTAATGTTATTATTCATGTTATTAGTTAATTATTTCTGTATAGTCCCCAAATGTCTCACACTGAGTCCTGTACAAAGTTGTTGCTCAAGAAAGAATTACGTCCTGAATCTGACTGTGGCGCCCCCTGCAGCAGTGTGACTGAAGTGCTGCTTCATGAGAGGCACCATTTAATTGGTCTGGAATGCCAGTGCTTAGAACTTGCTACAGAAACAGCAACAAGCTGAGAATGACTGGCCCCGCTGCATGGAATGAGATTAATGGGCAGTTTTCTGTGTAGTTAACCAAATTATAGAGGGAGACCAGGTACTTAGGTAGGCACATATGTGTAGAAATAAAACAACTAGAATTAATTAAAACCTATGTATTTATTTTTCCTTCTCCCCATCTATCTATTCACCTGTTGTGTGACTATAATTACAAATGCTACATATACAGTGGTTTTCTTGTAGTTTGTTTTTTATTCTTCCCAAGGAACTGATTTAACAGTGTAATAATCGGCTAGGGCTGCCATAACGAAGTGCCACAAACTGGGCGGCTTAGATAACACAATTTTATTTCATCTCAATTTTGGAGTCTGAAGTCCAAGATCAAGGTATCAGCAGAGCTGGTTCCCTCTGAAGGTTGTGAGGGAGAATCTGCCCATGCCTCTCCCCTGGATTCTGGTGGTTTGCTGGCCATCTTCGGCATTCCTTAGCTTGTAGATAACCTCACCCTGACCTCTGCCTTCCTTGTCACCTGGTGGTCTCTGGGTGTGCATCTGTCTCTGGGTCTAAATTTCCCCCTTCTTATGAAGACAGTCATTGAATTAGAGACTCACCTACTCCAGTGTGACCTCATCTTGACTATGTCTGCAGTGACCCTACTTCCAAATAAGGCCACATTCTGGGGTGTGGAGGTTGAGACTTAAACATATGAGGTTTTTTAGGGGAGGGGTGAAGAAGGAGGGGATGCAATTCAAACCATAACACCAGTGATACTTAAGAGAAGTGTCTGTGTTCTCCTTTCCTGTGCTTCCAGATCCCATCCACCCATCTCCATTTGTCCACTATTCTTGTTTTGTGTAAAAGGTCCCTTGCATGGTTGCTGCTCTGTGTCAGATGTCAGAGACCTTGCTGCACATGGCAATTCTTAGCCAGGTTTTAAGAGCAATCTTTGTAGGCTCTGGGTACAGGTGGCTGTTCCTCAGCCGCGAGGTCTCAGCTGTGTGTTGGGTGGGCTGGCTGCTCTGGGTGGTCTTGCGCTTTAGAACCTGCTTGCTCACCGTCTACTTCCACTCTGTTGCCTAATGTCCAGCAGGTAGTGCCCTACCCAGAGAGTCAGTGCCACACTGAGCTGGCAGGGCTCGTTAGCTGCCCAGAAACACGCGGACAGGCATTCCGCCTACAATCATTGATCTGCCCCCATGGACTTTATCACCTGACAACTTCACACCCACAACCATATGGTCTGCATGGATGTTACTCAGTGAAACTTCCAGGTTTAGCTATTCAAAAATAAGTGCCTCATTCACTGCCCAGAGGTTCCGTCTTTGCCAGCTGGTCTCTATGAATGCAAATAGAAAGAGAAGTCAGGAGATTTTACCAAAATGAGGTTAAAATATGTTACTAGATTTCCCGTTATTTTTGCAGTCTATATCCTGTCACAATTAAAGGTAAAATTTCTTCTATTGCACATTTTTCCATAAGGGTTAGACTAGCTAACCCTAACTGATTTGGCTCAGTGGATAGAGCGTCGGCCTATGGACTGAAGGGTTCTGGGTTCGATTCTGATCAAGGGCACGTATCTTGGTTGCAGGCTTGACCAGGGCCAGGGTGTGTGTGGGAGGCAACCAATCGATGTTCATCGATGTTTCTCTCTCTGCCTCTCCCCCTCCCTTCCACTCTCTCTAAAAAATTTTTTAGAAAAAGAAATTTAAAAAAAGCAACCTCGCACTGAGGCCTTGCTACATGCTAAGGTTAGACTAGCTAGAGGCAGTGGCAGTTTATTTTACATTAGTCATTTAGGTAATAATCTATTGAGCATTATTAAGTTCACACTGAGTAAGTTACTCATTAGACAGCAGAATTTCAGTTATCTAGAACCTTTGGAGGTTAAATCAATTTAAAGAGCCGAATTTTTCCCCTCACTAAAATCTATGATTTGCTTCTTACCTTAAAAGCTGTTTACCTTGGAATTCTGTTAAAAAAATGTTGATTAGTTTGGAAATAAATTACTGTTCTGAAATTTATTATAGCCATTACCCCAGAATCAATAGAAAAACAGACGACTATTTGTTTCTACACTAAAACACTCAAAATTGGTCTTTGAAATCTTACATTAGCTTCTGACTCTTTTTCTGCCCTTACTTTAGATAATGGGCCTTTGCGTATAGCGTTATTAATGCTCTTGATTCGTATCTACTTTTATAATTGTTTTATTGCTTCTAATCTACAGTGGAAACCAAGTCCTGTTAGATTTCTACGCAAAGGAAGCAGAAATGCATTCGAATTAGGCACCACATGAAGCATTTATGAACATTAGTGTTTCCATACTATGTAGCAGGGAGAGAAGCCAGTAGGACCAAAAGCACAGAAAGGAGAAAAGGCTTGGCGTGTGCTGGGAACCACTGCATTTCAGGGCTGCTGGAGTGTCATTTCTGAGGCATTGCTAGTGAAAGCCAATCAGGGAGGACCATGTGCCTCCTATGCCCAATCAGGAACTGAACTCTATCCTAAGTGACAGAGGTCTCACCATAGAAGAGATGGTATGATTTGAGGTTGGGCAGATTTCCCTTTTGGCTGTCCAGAGGATGTATTTGAGATACAAGAATGGGAAATAGATTAGGCTGGGTTGAAGAGTGCATGAAAGATGAGAAAGTAGAAATAAGAAAGTATTGCCCTGGCCGGTATGGCTCAGTTGGATGAGCATTGTCCCATGCACCAAGTGGTCACTGGTTCTATTCTAGGTCAGGGCATACAGGCTTCATCCACAGTAGTCGAGGACTGGGTGCCCAGTAGGGGTGTGCAGGAGGCAGCTGAGTGATGTTTCTCCCTTCCTCTCTCTCTAAAATAAACTAAAAAGCATATTTTAATTTTTTTAAAAAGGAAGTATTGGTAGTGATTTCAAGAAGTTTGGATTGTGAGGAGTAAAAAATGGGTGGTAGCCGTTGGTAGCAAAGGTGGAGAGAGGTTTGGAGCTTTTTGCTTTTTAGGATGGAAACATATTTCTCTTTTTACCTGTTGATAGAAAAGGGAGCTTTAAGAGAAAGGGAAGATAGGGGATGAGTTTGAACAAAGTCCTTCCTGGAACAGGCCAAAGGTTTCGAGTCAAGGTCATGGGTGGAGTCAAAGGCAAAGGTGGAAGGGTACAAGAGTAGGGGCCTCTCATTTGCTGAGCCTGGGCAGGGGGGGGTGGGCACGTTGTGGAGGGGAGGGGAGGGTAGAGGGAAAGGGAGTGCCAGCATCTTCCTCCAGAATCTTCCTCCATACGTTGTCAGCTCTCTGAGGGCTGAGGCTCTGAATCACTGCAGCTGGGAAACTGCATTTCTTGTTGATGAATGAATCGAGTGGGATGAAGGTAAACAATGCAGGTAGGGGGGAATGAAAATTGAGGGTGATCACCAGCCTCAATTTCCTTAATATAAAAGTATGTGGGTGCCTATCAGCCAAGGGCATTTGTATACATTAATTTTGTTCAACATCCCTCATTTTGTCAGTGGAAGCATCTTGAACTTTCTTTACCCTGGGACTCCACACTTTCACTGCAGCCTTCTGCTCATCTTTACCCTGGGACTCCACACTTTCACTGCAGCCTTCTGCTCATTCTTGTCCGTGAACCAGGTGTTTATCAGAATCTGGTCCTCCTTCTCCAAAGTGTGGCCTGGGAGCCCCATCCCTCATGACCAGCTGAGAATGCCCTGGGCAGGGGCTGCTCATGAAATCTTAAATAACCCCACCCCACTTAAATAACCTTCATATCATTTAAACTCCAGGATAAAATCAGCGTTAGTATGTCTACAATGCTCAGAACTGGCTTTGATCCCCATTCAACCTCCTTACCTGCGCAGCAATGCTCAGAAATTTACAAGGTCTGGCTCTGCAGCTGTTGATTGTCAGGCCTGTCTTATTTACTTGTTTTCACTCAATGCTTAAAGCAGTGCTGGGCATGAGGTAATTGAATCAATCAGTAATTGAATGAATAAATAATCAACCTTATTTTTAAAAATACCTCCCCCAAATACCACCTGACCAACCTGAGCAGTGGTTCTCAACCTTGGCTGCACATTAGAATCACCTGGGAATCTTTTTAAAATCCTGATTTCTGGGCCTCATCCTCCGGAAATTCTGTTTCTTTGTTATGGGGTGGGGCCACAACATTAGTAACAAAGAAACAGAATTCCCGGAGGATGAGGCCCCAGAAATCAGGATTTTAAAAAGATTCCCAGGTGATTCTACTGTGCAGCCAAGGTTGAGAACCACTGTTAGAGCCTTGGATTTGATTGGTCTGAAGTTTTTAAACAGCCCAGGGGATGGTATTGTGCAGCCAGAGTTGAGAACGAATTTCTTGCTCATAGTGACTGAGCAGTGTCAGCTCCAGACCTGATGAACCTGTTTCAGCACCTACATCCCTGTAGCCCATCTGCTGTTCATCTCCGACCCTCCAGCACTTGCCAGTCTGGCCTCACAACAGGCCTAAGGTAAGTGCCCATGTGTGCATTAGTGACATGCACCAATAGTGAAGGGTTCACTTGGGTTCACTCCCATTGGCTGAGATACAGCTTCCAAATCGCAGCTTGTAGGGTTTCATGAAGCCACAGAAACAAGGTGCTGTTCTTTTTTGTTTGCTTTTTTTAAAGGAGTATATTAAAATGTGCATATTTGGGTAATGAGCATATTTAGTTTTCTCATTCCTTTTATGCAATTTATTAAATGCATTTTATTTTATTTTTTTAAATTTTTTTAATATATTTTATTGATTTTTTACAGAGAGGAAGGGAGAGAGATAGAGAGTTAGAAACATCGATGAGAGGGAAACATCGATCAGCTGCCTCCTGCACATCTCCTACTGGGGATGTGCCCGCAACCCAGGTACACGCCCTTGACCGGAATCGAACCTGGGACCTTTCAGTCCGCAAGCCGATGCTCTATCCACTGAGCCAAACTGGTTTCGGCTATTAAATGCATTTTAAAATGAACTAATCCTGCAATAATTTGATTTACATGGGATAAAATAAAGGTTTTTTTAAATGTACAATTTTTATTCCACAAAGTCACATGTTGCTCTTTGAACAGGGAGCTGCTCTCCCCAGATGGCCTCTGCTTGAGTGAAAAGTACCATCTACTTATCTCATGTTTAGACTGTTCTTATCTGGTCCCCACCCCACACCATGTTCAACACTTTTGAAGCTGATGCTACAAAGAAGCTTTCTGTAAATTATGTTTAAAATCAATCATTCCCAGGATGAAAGCAGATTTCCCCTGAAGATAGAGATATTTAGGTTGTGCTTCTGGCTTGCTGTCATAAAGAGAAATAGTTAAGATTGATCACAAATGACTCGAGTTGGATTTACTAGTATAACAAGCATGGAGCATGCCCAGGTTAGCTGCATCACCGCTGCCACCTGCTGGACATCCTCAGAATCAGGCTTTTAGCACCACCTTTTCCTTCTGTATTTCTTAGGCAACAAGACTAATTATTTGGTCTCTGTCTCCCCCTCTCTCTATGGCTTCTCTCCCTGCTCCTTATATCTCAAAAGGACAATTGGCCATTTGTACTTTTCTGTCTGTTAAGCAGGCCTTCAGTATCTATGGGCAATGTACCACACAGTCAACCAGACGGGCCAGCATCCTCCACTTGGCCAGTATCTCCTGGGTAACCATGTTTAATTATTAAAAACAGTATAAATACCATAGCAAGTGACCTATTTAGTGAATTCCTGCCTTTATCTTCTAAGTCATTTCCATGGTAGATATTAATTTCAATGTTTTGTTATTACTGATGATTGCTTACCAGTAGAGGCTAGCATTACTATTCTCCAATATGAAGAATAATTTACTATAAGGAAACACACATTTAAGGAGATATGTTAACTTTTTTACCTATATTTTCCCAGTAAAGCAATATTGTAAGGCCCTTTGACTCTCACTTTATAACATTAAATAATTTAAGTAGTTTACACCATTGGTTTGAATTATAGATGGTGAAAGATTTTTTCCCCTAAAAGCAAAGTGTCTCTGGATACACAAAAGGCATCTGCTGTTGATGTCATTGGGCAGGTTTGGGGAAAGCAAATGCAAACTTCAAATGCTTGGACTTAGTTCCATTTTTCTAATTGCCCAGATGATGGCAGCATTTCCAAATTTTATTGAATCTGAACACATAAAAGAATTCACCTCTACTTATTCAGTACTGCTAAGTACTACTTTCCTATAATTAGCTCCATGTAACTGTGCCATCTTCAAAAAATTCTAATACCAATAGTGCAATGTTTTATATTTTGAACTGTTGTAGGACTGCATAATTTGACTACATCTATAATTTTCCTACTGATGAACTGCATTTTGGTTAACTCATGGCTCCTTTATTGGACAATGACAGGCCAATCCATTATTTTGTAGATAAATACAGCCCAATAGAACTTTCTTCCTGGTTGTGCTATTATATCTGTGCTATCCCAATAGTAGCCACTAGCCACATGCAACATGGCTACCATTGTACGTAGTGCTACTAGAACATCTAGGGCTGCTGAAGAACGGAGTTCTTACCTTTATTAACTTTGAGTCAATGTACATGTTCACAGCTGTGTGTGGTAGTAGTTACTAGAGTAGGGAATACAGTTCTGGATGGTACATGTGACTTGGCTGACAGGTGAGAATGTTTCTCATACTAGACTGACCATTGTTGCCTTGTGGGTTAAGCTCACTCAGCTACTTCAAGTTTATCTGCTCAGAGAAGGCTGTCTCAGAATTAAACTTTTAATAGGAGTGCTCAGTCTCTTTCCAGGTCAAACTCTCTATCAGATTCTCTCTAATCACTCTGGTTCTTTATAAAGCTCCCCTTCCCTCAGCCGACCTCCACTCCCAACTCTACCCTTCATTTTTACCAGCGATTCTTTTTTTGTTTTTTATGAGCTTCTTGTTCATTTGCTGCTTCTGACCATTGACCTCTGTATTCTTTACATTCTCCCATTCACTCCATGGTTTGAATTCCTATTTATACTGGTGATTTCCTAATCTGTAACAGCAGCCCTGACCTTGGCTATGCCCCTCAGCACATATCCAATGCCTAGTGGGTATCTCCACCTAGGGAGCTCCAACATAAAATGTCCATAACTAAAGTTTCTCTACATCTGCTCCTCCTTTAAGCTATGTTTCCATTACAACTAGTCAGTTACCTGCCATGCCCTGAACTTCACCATTTCAACTTGTCCTCCTTCACCCAACCCATGTAATCAGTCACCACGTTCTACTACTTTTAGCTCCTGATAGTTCTGGAAGGAGGAACAGAATGCACTTTGCTCAGCTTCACCCTTGTTCCTGTGGGAGCAGAGGGGTGTCAGTCCCTCTCATTCCCCTGTGCTCTCCCAAGGGTCAGCATTGCCCTTGAACCTGGCTTCCCTTCGCCATACATTTGGCCCCAAACTAAGCTACATTCTCCAACTCGACCGACCTTTGTTGTAACGTTTTATGTCTTACTTAGTGTGTTATTTCTCAGCTTATTAAGCTCTTGAGCTGAGATAAAGTGTGTTTTTATTGCGGGTCCCATCGGTTACTCCCAATACCTGGTACGTGAAACAAAAAATATTGAAACCTGTAAAACAAGAGGCGAATCTGGGAAAGAAAGGTTGTTAGAGGAGGAGGGGTTTTATGGCTTTGGACTTCAGCCGGCAGTGCTTAAGCAGGTGTTTGACCTTCACAGTTCCTATGGGCTCACCTCAGGCCAGATGGGCTTTTAGAACTGTGCAGCTGACTGTGGAGAAGTTTGATCATACTGGGAACCTCCATTTATGACAGCATTATATGCAAAAGCAAATATTTATATAGAAGTAGGACTGCACTTTGTGGATTCAAGAAAATGGTGTTCAGACCTTGCTGCCCTGGCAGAAGCTGGGGAGGGGGATGGACTTGGCTGGGGCTCCAGCTTCATCACAAGCCTCTGCAGGTGCAAGAACTCGGGGTATCGGCCATAGCATCTCACTGCGCAGGAGAGTCTCTGAAGAAGTCACTGCCCAGGTGAAGGTGCAACTAGAGAGAAAAGAAGCTTTCTCTATTCGGGACGTTTCAGGCTGGGGAGGGAATACTTCGTACTGGTTTCACTGTCTTCTTAGCTGGGTCCATTGAGGCAGTTCAGCGATACACGTGCCATAGATGCAACCTTAACCTGGTCAGCACTGGGCACCTACGTGGAAAGGGCTAAACTAGGTGCCCCAAATCCCATCTGCAAGCAGGGCTGAGTTGAAAACTAGGAAGACTATCTTAGAATTCAGTTACCTTATTCACAGACTCCAGAGTTTAGAAATGTCAATCCCTGGCCAGGTAATTCAATTGGTTGAAGCGTCATTCCATACACAAGAAAGAAAGAAAGAAAAGAGAAAGAAAAAAGAACGAAAAAAGAAAAGAAAGAAAGATTGCAGGTTTGATTTCTGGTCAGGGCACAAATAGGAGACAGCCGATGGATATTTCTTTTACATAGATGTTTCTCTCTCTCCTTCTCTCTCAATCTCCCTCCCTCCCTTCCTCTCTCTTTCTTAAAATCAGTGAACATATGAGGATTTGCATTCTTAAGAAATATAGTTTATATTTCCTGTTTTTAAATTTTTAGAAAGTGACTTATCCTTTAAAAATCCTTTAAGTTTTTTAAAAATATATTTTATTGATTTTTTACAGAGAAGAAGGGAGAGGGATAGAGAGTTAGAAACATCGATGAGAGAGAAACATTGATCAGCTGCCTCCTGCACACCCCCTACTGGGGATGTGCCCGAAACTAAGGTACATGCCCTTGACTGGAATCGAGCTTGGGACCTTTCAGTCCGCAGGCCAACACTCTATCCACTGAGCCAAACCGGTTAGGGCAAAAATGCTTTAAGTTTTGTTTCTTTTGTTCAACATTGCCATAATATTCATTTATGAGGTGGCATGAAGCCGCAGTTTATTTATTTTCTTTGCTATTTAGTACTTTATTGTATAAATATTTCATAATTTATCCATTTTGTTTTCTATGATTTTGATGTTCCCAACGAGCAGATATATAGCAGGGGAATAACATGATAAAAGTCAACAGTGTGTCCGATGGGTTGTAGAGAAGACAAAGACGACAAACATTAATTGAGTTCTTTCACGTGCTGGGCACAGTGTGAGGTGCCGTCACTTACGAGCAGGGGCAGAATCAAAGGCTGGGCTCTGCTGATAGTGCAGTGGGCTCTGTCCAGGGCTTGGACTTAAGTTTATTGAGTTTATTTCACACGACTATACCTCACAAGTGCAGATCCGGAGACTGCTGTCACAGAGCCCTGGGTTCCAGGACTCACTCTGCCACTTTCTTTGGTACTTAACATCAAATGAGATAGGTGATAGCACCCTTTCTGGATTGTTGTGGCAATAAATGAGACCAGGTTTTCAGGAGTTGGTTATTTCATCTGCATTCTGTAAGTGAGAGAACTTGGAAAAGTTAAGCACTTTTATTTAGTGTCTTCTCTGGGCCCACTATCACCATTCCTCTGTCCAACTATAATTTCTGAGATTCCTAGCCTTGAAATAACAAAAGAAACAAATTTTGTGCAAAATTATAGCAGAGCACAAGATAGATAAAGCTCCTGACATAACTCTAAGGAAAACCATGTCATTGCAAATTATATATCTTTATCGTTGTTACTTCCTACTATAGACACACATTTAGGATTACCAGGTTGTAGACTTTATACACCTCTCCATCTCTCTTTGAGCTCTGAGTGCACAGTTTGGCTAAAGATACAAATTATCTTCTTTGACTTTAAAGTTTTTCTCCAAGATGACAACCCATTAACATACAGGGTGGGCAAAAATAGGATTTCAGTTGTGAATACTTCAAAACAGAGTTTATTCTTCTACTACCATTTATTTACTAACTAGAGGCCTGATGCATGAAATTCATGCAAGAGTAAGCCTTCGCAGCCCCAGCTGCCTTGGCTCTCGCACCCCTGGCTTTGTCAGGAAGGTTGTCCAGATGGTTGTTTGGTTGATTTGCATATTATGCTTTTATTGTAGATTATTATATTTTTATTTTTATTACTAGTGGCCCGGTGCACGAAATTTGTGCAGGGGGGCAGGGCGTGTTCCTCAACCTGGTCTGCACCCTCTCCAATCTGGAACCCCTTGGGGGATGTGTGACTGCTGGTCGGACATCCCTCTTGCAATCTGGGACCGCTGGCTCCTAACCGCTCACCTGCCTGCCTGTCTGATCGCCCCTAACCACTCTGCCTGCCAGCCTGCTCGCCCCCAACTGCCCCCTACCAGCCTTCTCACCCCCACACTGCCCCCCCTTGCTGGCCTAATTGCCCCCAACT